>NC_085029.1:12526488-12573988 GCF_963692335.1 Osmerus eperlanus
GGCCTGTTTTTCTGGGTCAGACTGGGATCTGGAAGTCATTGGGATCCCAGCGTGGAGGAGAGGCTCCACCCTTCAGTGTTCCTCTGTCTACCTCTCTGCTCCGCCGGGTGGAAAACCCCGGATCACTGCCATTAAACTGATAGATGAAGGGAGGGATGCGGGGGGGGGGGGGCTGCCAGCCCCTCACCAGGGTATATTTGTGTGTACGTACACCTACAAAAAAAAAATTAAGCTAGGAGAGGGGGGTTGGCAGGGGGAGTAGCCCACACGGTTAGAGACAGATTGAGACACATCTGTCAGTTATCCGGTCTTCCACGTAGCTCCGTGCGAGAAATCCCCCCCAAGCAGCCCAGCACTGACGGCCCCGGAACCCCATGACCTCGCCCCGGTACACAGCGGCCACGTAACTGAGGTGATTTTCACGGTCGAATGAAACGGGACCGAAACGCTGAGGCGATCATCCATCGCACCCTGCTGAGGAGAGGGTTTTTTTTTCCGGCTGCACCTTGCGATGTGTCACACGAGGATGTAGGGCAGTTATTTAGGGTGGGGGGAACACCACGGATGCAGCTACATCACGTACACAGCGAGGCAGAGAGACGCGTTAGGTCAGATGTGGTTTGATGGCGCCGTGTCAGATGAAAGCATCGGCTGATGGTGTGTACGGGAGAAGGAGGACGAGGCTCTTGCTTTACCTCTCCCCTCTCTCTCTCTCTCTCTCTCTCTCTCTCTCTTTCTTCCTCTTGCTCGCTCTCTCTCACGCGCTCTCCCTCTCCATCTCTCTCTTTCCCTCGTTCCCTCTGACAGCTGCTAGGAAGCACTGCAGGATTAACAGAGCGAGAGAGGGAGGGAGGGAGGGAGAGATAGATGAGGAGAGAGAGGGAGAGAAAAAGAGAGGTGGGGGGGAGGAATTCAACCTGCAGGTCAATGAATAAATCATGCTGCTCCCTCCTCCCTCGCTCTACGCTCCCCCCCCCCCCCCCCCGCGTCCTGAAATAGCAGCAGAGAGGAGATGCGGTGTTTCTGCTGAAAGGCCAGTGTGTGAAAAACACAAAGGCAGGCGGCAGGAAAGAGGAAACAGCACTGTTTACTGTTCAGTCTTACTCTCCCCCTCCTCCCTCCCCCCACCTCCCTCCCCCCCTCCCCCTCCTCCCGCCTCGCCTCACAGCGACAGACACAGCTAGTCATCAAGAACCCAGTGGTTGCACGTATTCACACACACACACACACACACACACACACCCCTGGGCCGGACTCAGATGATAACTGACCTTGACTAGGTCGTTGCACCACTGCTGTTTTTGTCATAGAGGTATTCACCACACATCTTTAGCTAGTGTCTACACAGCACTGTGGGAATGTAGGCTGTTAAAGTGTGTTGGTTACATACACGTGTGTGTGTGTGTGTGTGCTAGTGCAACACCCAAGCCTGCTAGATGAAGTCACCAGACATGACTGCGTGTCCTCTGCGATTAAACCTGTTTCTCAGGGAGGTGACCGAGGCCTGGGGGGTGCAAACAGCCCACCTCATCTCCTCTCCCTCCCTCGGAGCTGTTTCCACTCCTCATCACCAGCAACAATTAATGGAAGTGGTGGGCGGATATCCCTGTCACCCTGACTGACCTCCCTGAACCCTGCTGCTCACTGCTGCTGTTATGGCTGCCGCACACACACACACACCATTTCTCAGCCTGCCTCTCTATCTTTCTCTGTCGTAGTGTGTGGTTCTGATTCAGCCTGGTGACATGCATGTCTATCAGACCTGAGGCGTAGGAGTGAGGTTGTTTACCGAAGAGAATAAACTCAACTGGTTTCTGAACATTTAGTCAGGGCATATTTGTGGTTTAGATATTAGATAAGCAGTTTGGTTTCACAGTCTGCCAAGCTCTTGTATGTTCTTGCTTTTTTGAAATAGTTAGACTTTTTCATTTTTGTAGCTAGACTGCCTACTGGTACAAAGTGTATAAAGGTGTGGAGTAAAAAGAGAATGATTAGCAGTCTCCACCATGCCTCAGTCTGCCTCAGCACCAGTGGATGTTGCTCTCTGTCCCAGTGTGTGGATCAGCTGCTGCTGTGTGCAGGCATGGGTTGCCTGTGGTTGCGTGAGAAACCTCCGCAGCTCTGGGCGGCTCGGCATGTCTGCTGTTCAGCATATCAAACAGCACTGCAGAGAGAGAGACCACGTCTCTGGAGAGAGCTGGGGGATCAGTCCAATAATCACACTCCGCACACACACCCACAGGCGCACACACCCACAGGCACACACACACAGGTACACACACACACACACAGATTCACAGCATACACAGTTAATCACACTCATGCACACAGACAGGAACAGGACTCATTATTCCCTCTACTGAAATGTGTCTCATCGCTGAGCTAGACATACTCATCTGGCCTTTGCTTTATGGATGAAGGCTTTTGAAACTGACACTTTTAATTCACTCACCGGCGATCACACAGTGCTATGAAGGATAATGGGGATGGGGCATTCTGTTGAAAATGGTATTGTGCTTTCTATGCTATCGTGTTGCGCTTTTATTTGGACTGAATGACTTTTATCTCACAGGTGTGTCTATTATTCTGACCTGTGTGTTACACAGGGGTGTGTATTATTCTGACGTGTGTGTGTGTGTTGCAGGATGAGGTGGACAGCCTAAGCCCTGTTCTGAGGGACAACCCACAGCTCCATGAAGAGGTGAAGGCCTGGCTCAAAGACCAGAAGGTTCAGGAGATTTTTATGCAAGGTAGGTGGAACTGCCGGGGGCCCATTTGAAAAGCTCTTCTCTTCCTCTTGGTTGGGTCTCCATATAACTATCTATACTATGTGTGTGTGTGCACCTCTTTCTCTCCCTCCAGGTCCCTATTCGTTAAATGGCTACCGTGTCCGAGTTTACAGACAGGATTCGGCCACTCAGTGGTTCACAGGCATCATCACGCACCACGACCTCTTCAGCAGAAACATGGTAGTGATGAATGACCAGGTAAACCCACCCTGAACCGCTCTCTCTGCCTCCGGCTGTCTCTCTCTCTCGCCCCCGTTCTCTCTGCCTCCGGCTGTCTCTCTCGCCAACATTTTTCTCTCTGTCTCCGAAATGGCTCCCTCTCTCTCCGGCTCTTTCTCTGCCTTCCTCTGTACCTCTTCATCTCTCACCTGTTCTCCATCCCTCCCTCTCATGCTCCTCTGGTTCTGTGTGGTTCCTCTCAGGTACTAGAACCTCAGAACGTGGACCCGGGAATGGTACAGATGACCTTTCTGGACGACGTGGTCCACTCTTTGTTGAAAGGAGAAAACATTGGCATCACCTCCAGACGCAGATCCCGCTCCAGCCAGAACAGTAACTCTGCCCACGTGAGTAAACACACACACACACATATTTGTACCCCTTTCTCGATTAACACACAAACACACACACACACGGTATCTTTGCATCCACAAACCCAGTGAGTGCTCACAGACTGCTGGCCAGTCTCTTGCACATTAAAGCCATTTCAAAACTGTGCTGATTACTGCTTCTGTGTGATGCTGCCCTACGTACACGCATTGCTGTCGATGTATCTAGATGTGCAAGCGTGTGTGTGTGTGTGTGTGTGTGTGTGTGCAGTCTGTCTGCCTGCTGGGAATCCTGCTGTATATACTGTATGTCTCTAGAGCTTTAAAGTAAAGTTCCTATGTGCTTAGTTTGCTTCTAAAGAAACACCTGCCCTGCAGATCGATCAAACAATTGACCAACCAATCTATCGATGAGCCAATCAAATCAGTCAATCAGTCATATCACTGGTCCCTTTATCATTAACGAGATCTCTCCTTGTCCCACCTTGTTTTTTTTATTTATTTTGGTTGTGTGTGTGTGTTTGTTTGGGTGTGTGTGTTTTCCTTTCTTTGTGTTGTGTTTGTTGTTTTGAACACTTATGGGGGGGCTTCTGTTGTCAAGCAGTCGACAGGAGGGAGACCCAGCGGGACCACAGCCAACTCTCAGGTACCTGGCCGCTGGCCCAGCCCTCCCCTGCCCACACTGCTAGCTAGCTGACTGACTGCTTCACTAACTAGTCCTCTGGTATCAAACTAGTGTCAGCTGGGCCAACAATACACTAGCTAACTGGTTGACTAACAACTGGGTACAACTAGTGTAAACTAGGACAACAAACCACTAGCTAGCTAACTAACTGGTTGACTAACTATATAACTGGTTTTAAATATGCTAACTACCAGCTAGCTAGCTATCTGTTTGAAATGGTTGACTGTGCTGCATTGGACACCACCAGCTACATTAATCCAGCAGTATATTAAACATTGTTTTAGAGTCGGTAAAGAGCCTCATTCCTGTCCTTTTCAGCACGGCTATTTAGTAACTCTGTAGCCGCTCGCTGTAGGTCAGCCACTTAGACCCAATCAGATAAGAGGACAGGTGGCTGAGGTGGCCCTGGCTCAGAGAGATGCTTCCCCATTGGACAAGCCATAGGAACTCTCCTTTCCAGCTGACCCGTGGATGTTCTCTGATAATGGATTATGAAAGTGTGGAGGGAGGGATGGTTGCACTCACTGTGTTTACCCATGTATTTTGTTGGGGGTGTGCATCATTTGTGGTGGTGTTGCTGGTGAACTGTGTAATCCCTATGGCAGAACATAGCCCTACTCCTGTTCCTGGTACAGGCACCCAAACTTAACTCCGGTCTCTGTTTTTGTGTGTCTGTGAACCTTTTGTGTATTTGTGTGCATGCACGCTTGCATCGTCACAACAACCATCAGGGTCACTATACCCGTGCGCAAGCCAACAGCCCCAGACCTGTCATGAACTCATCCAGCTCCACCCCCAAGTCCTCCTCAGGGACGGTGGCCTCCCAGCATCAGAGCCAATCACAGCAGGGCCAGCAGCTTTCCCAGAATTCCCCGGGACAGCAGCGCAGCGCCCGCTCGTCCCGCAGGAAGGGCTCTGACAGCAGCGTGCCAGACGACGACAAGACACGAGACGAGCGGCCGGAGAACACCGGGAGAGGTGAGGAGACTTCAGGGTCTAGACAGGATCACACCAGGTTCTAGAAGGTACCAACCAGGACACAGACAGACCCCACTGGGAGTGGTGAGAACACAGTCGATCTCGTCAAAGGAAGATTAATACTTAATTAAGATGAATACAAAACAAGTTGTGGTAAAGAAATGTGAGTATCTGAGTCAACCTAATGAGTAGGCTGTGTTCTGCATTGCAGCAGTCTGCAGCAGTGTGCTTTATGTGTATCAATACTGACTGCCAGAGAGATAGGCTAAGTGCTGCAATGGACTCTGGAAGGAATTGATGTTCCAAGCAGGCATAAATTAGACCGGACCTCATCATCTGTCATGTGGCGTAATGCAGCACTTAGGATCCAATCAGCTGAATGCTTAATTAGAGGGATGACATCATCATTGTGGGACTCCTGTCAGCCTCGCTATGGACTCTGACTCATTTCACCTTACAGCCAATTTGAGGATGACTGGTGCTCTGACACTGGTGGAGGTTTTGTTCACTTATCTACTTTATCCATGTTTTATAGGTGCATTTAACTAATAATAATCATAATCATCCTTTGTTGCTTCGTTTTCCACGTGTCTGTCTTCTCATGAGAATTGCGATTCCAAGGTGAACCTTTTACCACAGAATAGACTTTGATGTCATTGTCTTCCCTCTTGTTTTTCCAGACTTTATCAAGAACAAGAGCAAGCAGCAGGCTGTGAACAAACGCAGGAAAGCGGAGGAAGAGGAGAAGAAGGCGGGCCTTAAGAGACTAAAGACAGATGTGTCTGACCAGTCGGAGAGTAGTGACTCAGAGATCTCCAATAAGAGGACTGTCCACTCTTCTTCCTCCTCTTCCTCCTCCTCCTCCTCCTCCTCCTCAGAACCCAGCTCGGAGAACGAGCTGAAGGGGCGGGGCATCGTCTCCAAGCTCAACGAGGACGAGGAGATAAAGACCCAGGTTTCCAAACTGGGGGAGGAGCCCGCTCTCATTGGTCGCCTGTCTCCGTGGACGGAGTCGGACGAGAAGCCGGCTCTTGTCAAAGCAGAGGTGAAAGAGGAGAGGCCGGAGGAGAGGTCTCCACGGCAACCGGCCCAGGCTGCCATGAAGTCGGAGCCGAGCCCCCAGCAGGGCTGCATCATGGAGACCAAGTGCACTGTGAAAGCCTCGCCCCGCCCCCACACGCCCAAATGCGTGATCGACATCACGGAGGACGCCAACGCCAACGCCCACAGAGAGAACTCAGAGGCCGTGTCGGCCCTGCTGGCCTCCCAGGATGCCGAGCAGTACGTCCCAGAGAGCCCTCGCCACATGGTCCTCAGCCCCAACCTCGTCAGCGAGTGTCGGAGGCCGGAGAGCGGCGAGCAGCCGCACGTCCCCCCGACCCCTCCCCCTCCTCCACGCAGCATGCCGGCCAAGGTGGAGTTCAGCCACCTGGAGGTGATCCGGCCGGTGGCGTCTGTGAGCGAGTCTGCAGACGTGGCCGAGAGGGAGAAGGCCGTCCAGCAGCACTACGCCTCCATGGTCCCCTGCATCAAGAACACTCCCGCGCCCGAGGACGCCAGCAGGAAGACGCACAAGCTCAGCGCCTCCCCCGACCTCCTCCACAAACCTAAACCCCACCCCTCCCCCGACACCATGAAGCCCAAGCCCCACCCCCCCTCTGACATCATCAAGTCCAAGCCACTCAGTGTTCTGGAAGCCTCTAAACCCAAGCCCAACACCTCCCCCGAGGTGTCTAAACATAAAGTCCGTTACCCTCCAGACAACCCGCCCACGCCCATGAGTCGGTCTGCCCCAAAACAGGAGCCCGATTCAGCCCCTCGCTCCAGCTTTAAGCCGGTACCAGCTCGGGGGTCGACGATAACCACGTCCGCTGAGTCCACCACCAAGAGCCCCTTGATTATCGACAAGAACGAACATTTCACCGTGTACCGGGACCCGGCGCTGGTCCGCCCGGACGCCGAGACCGCCTCGAACCACGTGGCGTACCTCCACCCACACCTCCACCCCCTCCACGGCTCCTCCCACGCTACCTGCCTCACCCCCGGCTCCCACCACGCCTCCCACCTCCTGCCCCCTTCCTCCATCTCTGCCCACCAGGTCCATCACAACCACCTCCTCTCCGGCGTGCTCCCAGGCATGCCCCCCGGGGCCTCGCTCTTGGGGGGGCACCCCCGGCTGGACTCCAGCAGCCTCAGCCACCTGGCATTGGCTCACTCCCACTCCCACCCTCATTCCCACTCCCACCACCAGCACCAGCACCAGCAGCAGTACCTCCAGCAGCAGGCCCCCCCATCGTCCTCTCTCCTGGGCCAGTCTCATGGCACTGCTGGGACCGCCTACAACCCGCTGGGGCTGTACCCCATCATCTGGCAATACCCCAATGGTACCCACTCCTACCCCACCGCCCACAGCCTCAACCTGTCCTCCTCCAAGTGGGGGCACCCGGACAACGCTGTCAACTCTGACTCGCTCAGGAGGGTAAGCAGTTAATCAGCCACTAGCTACAACACTGTAGCTCTCTCCCTCTCCCTCTCTCTCTCTCTCTCTCTCTCTCTCTCTATCTCTCTCTCTCTCTCTCTCTCTCTCTCTCTATCTCTCTCTCTCTTTAATGGCTTAACCTTTGTTCTGATTTTATTAGACTGTCAAGCATAGGTATACATATACCCAAAAATATTTTTCTAAAATAGTTAAATACATTTAGTGTGAAACATGCTGAAAGCACTTTAGTAGCATTACCATTCTAGAGACCGCAGTGAAGATAATAGAAGGGACTAATGGGATTTCCCTGTTCCAGTCTGTGTTGTTTGTAGTAGGGCAATTAGAGTGGAAGACAGACAGCATCTGTAGCAAAGCAGCAAATCTTAGATTCATAGGCCAAGCATGTGACTGAGAGTCTGTGTGTGTGTGTGTGTGTGTGTGTGTGTGTGTGTGTGTGTGTGTGTGTGTGTGTGTGTGTGTGTGTGTGTGTGTGTGTGTGTGTGTGTGTGTGTGTGTGTGTGTGTGTGTGTGTGTGTGTGTGTGTGTGTGTGTGTGTGTGAGTGAGAGTGTTAGAGAAAGAGAGCTGGGGGGTATTCGTCGTAGCTCGCTAAGCGGTTTAGCGAGCTAATTTTCAGGCTAAGATAAAAAATGCCCCTCTTTTTGGTTCGTGGAAGCAACTTTCGATAAATCACCATAGTAACATATCAATTAGCACTAACCTGCTCCAGAGCAGGATAACGTAAGTGTAGCTGGATAAGCTTGCCACACCCCCGGAAAATAACATGGCAGCTCCCTTTTTGAGAGACCCAGTTGACCAAGGAGCTATATTTTAGTTCGATTAGCTTTCCATACCAATAGAGTTCTTCGCGATTGCCAAGATCCTTTATTTCACACGGATGAGTTCTTGTTTGAGCGAAATCGATTCAGCCGACAAGGACTCATTTATTTGCAAGACCTTCTCGGGCCGTACATTGCAAATATCACACGCCGCAGCAAGCTTTATGCTTTATTATGAGCTTATGCTGCTGTATGTGAATATGTAACGCTATGTTTTACGAAATGTCTTGTCTTATCTGTTGTGCCTGTGCTTTTTATGTTTCACTGTGGGAGAGTGGGAAACGTCATATCGATTCCTTTTTATGTCTTGACATGTGAAGAAATTGACAATAAAGCTACTTGAAACTTTAACTGTGCTTCCGACTGCATAGCCTTGAGTTTTTTTTGCGTCAGGTAGGCTATACCCTCCTTGAGGGTTTAGGTTGGTTGAGGGGCAGTTCTATGGGCATATGTGAAGCCCTCTGTGACATGCTTGCGTGTAAAAAGGGCTATACAAATACATTTGATTTGATTTATAGGCTACATTTTTATACAGTATATGGCGATGCAGAAAACATTGGCAAAGCCGCAGCATGCGTTGCTGTAAGAAAAGTGTACTTGGCGCTTAACCAGCTGATGAATCAATTCATCATATTCCCTGGCCATGTCCCAGTCAATGAAATCAAAGAGGGATTTACACATAGGCCTACATGCATATACACATATATAGTACATGATATAAGCTCAGTAGCCTACATATATCCTCATAAGTGTCTATGAATTCGTATCAATTAGATACTCTTTGGCCTTGTTTTTATCTAGCCTACTTATTCTGAAAGAGTTGAGATCATTATTTTCGCTAGCAAGATCTCATTCGATTATTAATTTCCATTAAGCCTATACCAGCAGGCACATTTAAAGAAATGTGATCTGATTGATTGGGGTAATGAGGCACTTATACATTTCCCCAAAACTTTCGCATTTAGCTTATTGGCAATTTTTTTGCCAAGCTGCTTGTCTTGCTCTGGCAGCGGTGGCGGTGTTTGACTTAGCCATGATAATATATGCTTATTGTCTTATAGAGACTCATTATAATAGTTTGCTCGGATGGCGAGAATAGCCTATCACCGCTCTCTCTTTCGTATTTTCCGCCATCATACCGTTAGAAAATCACGGTTTTGGTGATCGACCTTTCCTGCCTTTTGAAGTAGGACGTGCACGTGCAATTTCCCTGATAAGTTTAGCCTGATTGAAATTAACCACATGATTTGGATGCGGATCAGCCGTTGACGAACCGATATTTGCTATTCTCACTCATCTCGCTAATGTTAACGGGCTAAAGGGACAGTTGATTAACTTAGCTTCAACCCTTACGACGAACGGGGCCCAGGTCATGAAGGAACAGCCTTGTACTCCCCTCTCTTGGTCCTCGGGGTTCTGGCTGAAATGACCTCATCCTGGTAAACAAACACAGTAACCCTCTGAGGTGTGTGCGTGCGTCTGTGTGTGTGTGTGTGCATGCATGTGTGTATGTGAAAGAGAAAAAGAACCATACCACGTACCATTCCCCCTGGCCTGTCAATCACTGTCCAACTCCACTCATGCATTCCACTTGGCCTGAAGCTATTTCTCTTCTGTCCTTCTCCCTCTCTCTCTGTCTCTTTCTCACTCAGTCTCTCTTTTTGTCTCTCTCTCCCTCTCAGTCTCTCTCTGTCTCTCACTCCCTTTTCTTCTCTCATTCCCCTCTTCCCATAGAGGCCACATTTCTAGTGTGTATATGTGACACCCAGGGTTTGTTTGACTTGGATGAACAAGAGATGGAGAGAGTGGGTTTGTGTGGGAGATTGGGCGGTTCAGATAAAGGGAGAGTTAAAGTTCCAGAAGGGGAGAAGGAACGTGAGAGAAAAGAGAGGCCAGTTTCCATGGTAGACAGAGAAATGAGAGAGTCCTGCAGAGAATGCTGTGCAGTAACACCTCAAGCTGACTGTTTCCTCATCAGCTTTCTTTGTGTGTGTGTGTGCGTGCGTGTGTGTGTGTGCGTGCGTGTGTGTGTGTGTGTGTGTGGGTGTACATGTGTGTACATCCAGAACACCCCCAGTCCCTGGCTGCACCAGCCCACCCCAGTCTCCTCCAGTGACAGCATGGGCCTAATGAGCCATGTACCGGTCCGACCAGCCAGCGCCGACCCGCACAGACCCATCAAGATCAACACCCACGCCAGCCCGCCACTCTCCAAGACCGCCTCGGACCTCCGCAAAGAGTGAGTGTCCCTGTCTAGACCTTGTAACCAGAGTTGAACCAGATTGTCTCTTCCTCGCTCACCAGTGTAGACATCTCATCCATAGAGTGTGCTCATGTGTTCTGTCGTGCCTAAAGGCATATTGCTGAAGATTGCGCACACTTTATTTTTTTTTATTTTTTGGCTTTGACAAACAAAGCATTACATGAAATTCCGAACTGTAACCACATAAACAGGGGGGATGAAACATAGATAATGCGTAGGATTTGATAACTGTAAGTAGGGAGAGGGAGGGTTGAGAGTCTCCAGCCTCGGCTCCAGCCTCTGCCCCCTCCCCAACCTCAGCCCCAACCCCCGAAGGCCTGCCAGTTAAATACCTTGTGACCTGGGGTGGAACAAACTGCATGTGATGGCAGCACCGTCCTCCCATTCAGCTTCTGCTGGGTTTCATAATCAAACTATTCTATCATGGCCTTGTCTGTGTAGCCCTCTTCCCTCCCTCCATCCCTCCATCCCTCCACCTCCCTGTCCTGAACGAGCACAGACCCAGACAGGTCCTGAATATGGTTACCTAACACATGCACGCACGCACACAGAGAAGAGAGAGCAGAACAGAACAGTGTGCTGATCTCCATGTTCCTGCTTTTTCTAACCATGGCCTAGTTCTAGAGTGAGGAACTCCTCGTGCCCTGATTGAGTTGTTTAACACTGTCATTCATTAAACCTCTTATGTAATATTAATTAAGATGCATTTGCATGGAATCCATGAAGCGGCATGATGTGTACAGTGCTCTACCGTAGGCTAATTTCATTTGATGCCTCGGAGTGTGTTTGTTTGTGTGTGGGGTTATGCGACATTACGTTGCAACTTAAGTAAATGAGATCATTGGATTTGCTAGGAAATGAAAGGAGTGTAGCCATTTAAATGAAGCTCATTTGATAAACTGTACATATACTCGACATTAACAAATCTTGTTTATGTTTTGTATAAATCCAATATGTTGAGCGCGTATTCAGCACAATAGCCATTTTTATTGATCTGTGCCTTTACTATCTCTACCCCGTCAGGGATCTGGACAAGAAGCAGTTTGTGGACCCGATCAGAACCATCACGTTGGCCCACCTGAAACAGGAGCAGGATCGCAGGACCCCCACAGGGAAGGACGGCCACCTGCACCGCCTGTACCTGGAGGCCCACGGGAAGCACACTCGCTTGGCCCCGACCGAGCCCGCTGAGCGGGACCTCCGCGACCGGGCCAGTAAATACAAGGAGGAGAACCGCCGCATCCTCCAGGAGAGCATCGAGGTGGCCCCCTACACGGCCAAGATCAGGTCTAATGAGACGGGCTCGGAGAGAGATGGAGCCCCGTCGCCCTATCCACCCAGGATCCCCTCCCTCCCCAACCCCAACCCCACCCACAAGCCCCACACCATCCAGTCTGACAAGGAAGGAGGGGTGGAGATGTACAAGTTCAAGCACGCAGCGGGCCAGGCCCAGTATAGCCTGCCCCAGAGTAACTACTTCACCACCCTGTCCAACAGCGTGGTCAACGAGCCTCCCAGACTGTACCCCTCCAAGGAGCTCAGCTCCTACTACGACAAGGTCATCAACGCCGGGGTTGGCGGAGGAACCCAGTCAGGAGCAAATGCTGGAGTCCTTAACCTCGGGGGCTTCAGCTCCAAGTCCCTGTCCAAGCCCCCTCCCCTGATCAAGCACCAGCCTGAGGGTGGAGAGGGCCTGGCTGGGAAGATCACCGAGCAGCTGTCCCAGCAGGTGGGTCTCCAGCAGCAGCAGCACCACCACCACCACCACCACCTCCTCTCCAACGCCACCTCCATCGCCATCAGCGACAGACGCAGCCCGGCCATCTCGCCCTCCTCATCCTCCTCCAACCAGCTCAGGTGCATGCCGGCACTCCACCGCGCGCCGGTGTTCCACCCGCCCACCCAACACGCCCTCGACCGCAAGGAGGCGGCGTCCGGCGGCTACGGCGGGCGCCTGTCTCCGCCCACTCTGACGCCCATCCAACCGGTGAGCTCTGCGTCAGGGAAGGCGTCGGAGCAGCAGAAGCCGCCCACGCTGCTCCCGGAGCTCAGAGAGGTGAAGGGCGCCAACGCCGCCGTCGACATGACGTCTTCGGCGGAGGTGTGGCGAGGAGGAGACTTGCACGAGAGAGCGGCGGCGATGGCCGCGGCGGCCGCAGGGGGAGGCTGGCACCACGGGGAGAAGAGCGGTGGGAAGACCCCCCAGGCTGCCATGGCGTCCGTGATTGTGCGCCCGTCGACGTGTATACGGTACGACGGGTCACCGGGCTCCACCAAGGCCCCAGTCATGGCGAAGGAGACTCTCTCTGGGAGGGGCTTCTCAGGGAAGGCCCAGACTGACTGTCTGAGACTGCCAGACGGCCGGGATATAGGCCCAGGGCTTGGTTCTGGTGCTGGGAGGGTCATCCTACCCAACACCAACCTGGAGGAGGCCTGTCTACAGTACAAGAAGACCTTCCTCAGGGCAAGTCAGGGAGGCCTGCCTGGACAGCTGCTGCATGCTGGGACTGGACCCAACTCTGTGTGCAATATAAGGACTGACCTGGTCAACCCATTAGTGTCTGCGGCAGCAAGCTACGGGATGCTCAGCAAAAGTGCTGTTGGGATCGCGGAGCTGACCTACCCCATGTCGGCCATGCCCGGCCACAGGAGCGACCGGGCCGACTGCCAGGCCTACAAGAGCAGGGCCATGCACTCAGGCGGGGAGCTGACCGAGAGTGGCTCCTCCAGGACCACCTCTCCCGGAGGCTCCCTCCCTCCCCCCAGCCCCGCCAGCTCCACCCACCCCTCCCCCACGCCCAGCTCCAGCTCCTCCCAGTCCTACTCCACCAGCTTCGTCCACCTGAAGAAGCACAAGGCTGCCTTGGCAGCCGCCCAGTCCCGGGGCGGTCGCCCAACCACCTCTGCTACTAGCGTCGGCGGCAGCACCCCAGAGAGCGACAGTCAGGCGCTGAACCACAAGTCGCACCACCACAGCTCCCCGCCACCTCCGTCTCTGGCGCAGGACTGTTCCACGCCACCGGGGGGCTCCACACCCGGCAAGGCCAGTCCCCTACCGCCTCTCTCTAACGGCCAGCCAATGGGGCAGATGAGCCAGCCCAACTACCACAAGCTGAAGAAGGCCTGGCTGACCAGGCACTCGGAGGAGGACAGGAACACCAACCCTGGGCGGCCTGAGAAGGCCTCCAGCAGTACCAGCAGCTGCAGTACTAGCAGCTGCAGTACCAGCAGCTGCAGTACCAGCAGCAGTGTCATCAGCAGCAGTACCTGTACCAGCAGCAGCAGTATCACCAGCAGCAGCGCTACGTCTGCCACCGCTGTGTCTGAGATCATCAAACCCTGCTCGGTCAACCTCATCGCCTCCACGTCCAGCGACGTGGACATGGGCAAGGAGAGTAAGGCAGCGAGCGGAGGAGGAGGAGGAGGAGGGGCGCAGGAGGACAAGATGGCCGTCAGCAGCGGCGGAGAGGAGCGGAAGGCGAGGCGGGCCAGCAAGCGCACGTACGAGTCAGGCTCGGACAGCGGCGGGGACGACTCGGACGGCAGCGACGGCAAGATGGAGCAGCGCGCCAAGCGGCAGCCCAAGCCCACCTACAAGAAGAAGCAGAACGACCTGCAGAAGAGGAAAGGTGACAACGAGAAGGACGAGGACGAGCTGAAGCCCAACGGCATCTTCAGGAGCGCCAGGGAGAAGACCAAGCTCAAACTGGCCAGCAGCAGTAAGTCCTGTTACCATGCCAACATAAGATGCTCACACTGGGATTCTACTGTTGATGACATCATTCCATTTCAGAGTAGGACCGGATAGGATTCTGACAGTCAGAATGTTCAGTTCTATGAGAAACTGTGATAATCCCTGCACTGGCATTACGGTCTCTATTCAAACCATACAGTGAAACACTACATAGCACCTGGCTTTAGTTTCATACATGTCCCTTCATGTCCATACAAACTCCTGGCTCACCAAAACTGATCTGGCCCACCCTGTCCTGATTATGAGATATATATTTGATGTTTACATTTCTTTAACACCCGCTATATGAGATGTTCTAATGTTCTGGTTATTGGTTCCCTAAAGAGGACAGTGTATGTTCTGGCTGGGGGGGCGTGGGGGGAGGGGGATGGGGGGGGGGGGGCAGAGTTACTGTCGGCCCTGCACATCTGGCCTGCAGCTGTGCTCCTCAGAGTTGAAAGCAGCGCCAGGAATGTTCACATTTATGTGAAATACATCTTTGCCAGGACACGTTAAGTGCTCCCTTAACTGGAAGTCTCCAAAACGCTTTTAGCAGCTCGTCTGGGTTACTGGAGTGAGGGGCGGTAGGGACAGAGGCTCTCTCTGTAACTGAATCTATGTTCTAATGCTTGAGGTCATTGGGAATTGTCAATTCTTTAGCTGGAGTCATAACACGGAATAAGGAGGCGAGCGCTTAGCTGTGGTTTAGGGCGCACATTTAGCGTCCCAAACCATTACACACAGACAGAGCTATCTCACTGAACCAAGCCCACCAAGCCTGTAGCATCTGTCTGTGATTTTGCTGGCTATCTGATTTCAAACGTGACATAGCCATCCTCAGGACATGCAATACTCTCTCAAGGAACAGGAGTGCTAGGTCAGACAGCAGGATGGGTATTGCCTTTCTTCAGGCTGATTGTTGAGTGACTGCCACAAAGATAGTTCCAGTCCTCCAGAGAGACTAACTATACATCACAAGTGGGATCTATCCATGTCAAATATAGACAAAGAGAATGAAAAAGGATCCTGTCTGAGTTGAAAATAGCCCAGTGGGTTTGATGGGGTATGATTTCACACTGAGCTCGACTGAAGCTGACCTCTGCTGAACTGTACAGAGAGCCCTCCAAATAATGGTTCACAAGTCAACAGAAACCTACGCATCCTGTTTATAAATACATCCTCTCTCTCGCCGTCTCCCTCTCTCTCTCTCACCCCCGTTCTCTCCAGATGGTATCCCCCGGTCAGTTCTGAAGGACTGGCGGAAGGTGAAGAAGCTGAAGCAGACGGGGGAGTCCTTCCTGCAGGACGATTCGTGCTCGGAGATCGGACCCAATCTGCAGAAGTGCCGAGAGTGTCGGGTCATCCGCAGCAAGAAGGGGGAGGAGCCAGCCCACTCCCCAGTCTTCTGTCGCTTTTACTACTTCCGCCGGTGAGCGATGACATCAGAGGCCCCCAACGATTATCTTCTGAGGAGAAGCCCATGTTCCCACCCAGATGATCATGTTTAGACCTCAATGGAAGAAGCAAGGAGTGACAACCAGAGTCCCCAGACTGAGTCGTAAAAACATTTTCTCACACAGTGCTTTGCATTTATGTAAACAGAGACAGATCCTTCCTGCCCTCATCTTGTTTGGTGGGTTGTTTGTTTATTTTTCTGCAAGGCCCATGGATCTGTTCAGATGAATAAGGGAAAAAGCCTCTTCATTCTTCATTTCCTCTCTTCTCGGCGCCAGCCACTGTGGTAGCTAGCTAGTTTTAATCCTGTAATAGAAGTCTGGGATGGAGTAAATCTGCCAAAGAGGATTTTATGGCGCTTAATCTCACACAATGTCAGCCCCCCCTGCCTTGAGCTGTGTCAGTAGCTGGGAGCCTGTAGCTGGGCTGTACAGTACAGACGTGAGCCATCACAGGAGATTACAGACCCGAGGGAGAGAGTTTAGCTATCACTGACATTACCTGGCCTGACCTGGCTGGCTGGCAGGTCAGTTATAACTGGTTTGTTATTTTGTTGGCTGTCTTGCTGCAGTATCTACCGAGTCCATCTGTATATATTATCTAAGGGAGAGATATCTCTCTATTTGTCCAACTGTGTCTATGCTTCATATTGATATACTGTGCGCGCTCTGCCCTCCCTCCAGCCTGTCGTACAGTAAGAACGGGGTGATCCGCATGGACGGCTTCTCCTCGCCCGAGCAGTACGACGAGGAGGCCCTGAGCCTGTGGGCGTCGGAGGACTACGAGGAGAGCGAGCTGGACCTGGACACGGCCAAGTACATCCTCAGCTTCATCGGAGACAAGTTCTGTCAGATGGTCACCACGGAGAACACCGCCGCCACCTGGATCAAGAAAGACGGTGTGTGGTCACGTGACGGGGCCTCCGTCTGTCTGTCTGTCTGTCTGTCTGTCTCCCTCTCCAACGCAGCAAGCCTGAACACGTAGATACTTACCTTACAGCTACAATTATAGCAGTTTGAAATGGTCTAGAATGATCAGTATTTTTATCCTCTGTGTTGTGGACCTAAACTAGCCTGACTACGCCAACAATATTCGAGTTAGTAGTACTTATACAAGTCAGTAATCAATGTAAGACAGTGACTAGATGACCAGTGCTCTGCCCTAATGGTATAAACCAGACAGAAGCTTGTTTTGATGGTATGGATCAGTCAGTCTGTAAGCATGAGTGTCCTGAGATGAGCACAGTCCCTCTCACCACGAGAGAGAGGCACATGGAAAGAGAGAGTAGAGAGAGAGAGAGGAGAGAGGACAAAACTACTCTGTCTAGAACCCCCCCCCCCCCCACACACACACACACTTCTGCATGGCTCCTTTCTGTGAATGCTGGTCTCATCCCGTCCTGTTTGTTCTGTCCTACAGCCAAGATGGCGTGGAAGAGGGCGGTGCGAGGCGTGAGGGAGATGTGTGATGCATGCGAGGCCACGCTGTTCAACATCCACTGGGTCTGCCAGAAGTGTGGCTTCGTGGTTTGTTTGGACTGCTACAAGGCAAAGGAAAGAAAGAGTTCTAAAGGTTAGCCACCCCACTACAGGGGTCTGGGATTTCACACTATTCCTAGCTCTGACGCACGAATACTGGACATCCTCTCTTTCTTCCTCTCTTCTTTTTTTTCCCTGTCTTTTTGTTGATCTTTTGTTCTTTTCGGTTTCAATGTGTCTTTCTCTTTCCTTTCCAACCCCTTCTTTCATTGCTCTTACAGCTTTCTCTCTCTCTGTCTCTCTCTCTGAATTCCTCGCAGCTTCTCGTTGGTGTGGTTGTGTT
The DNA here is from genome assembly GCF_963692335.1 of Osmerus eperlanus. Classification (NCBI taxonomy): domain Eukaryota; kingdom Metazoa; phylum Chordata; class Actinopteri; order Osmeriformes; family Osmeridae; genus Osmerus; species Osmerus eperlanus. The sequence goes on from NC_085029.1 coordinate 12,544,077, forward strand.
CCAAGGCAGTGGTTGTGGTGGTGGTTGTGTGTGCATTGCAGTGTGTCAGCGTGTGTGTAGTGGCGCTGGCCACCTTGCCCAGGGCAGGTGGGTAAGCCTCTTAGGAGCCCTCTCCCTGCCTGCTCTGTTTGTGTGTAACAGGTGGCGTGCTGTGGCATCGCCATGCAGATGAGATGGACTGGTATACCTGGCACACACGCCCGGCCATTCAGTACTGCTGGGAGCTCAGTCTATCTGCCTCTGCCATCTGCTGCAGGGCCACAGAGAGGGGGAGAGGGACTGTCTGTCTGTGTGTGTGTGTGTGTGTGTGTGCTTGATTGTGTATCTGTGTGTATATACATGCTCTTTCTCTCCCTCTCTCCTTCTGTCTGTCTCTCTCTCTATCTGTTAGAGTAGCACACCCCCTATGGTTCCTGCAGCACTGGTGTGTTGTGTTCGAAGCCTGAGAAGGCAGCTCCTGTCAGAGCCGCTGTTGTTATTGTTGATGCCTCCACACACCCAGTTCTAAACAAAGCAGCACCACCAGTGGTGGTCTGGGAGTTTGAGTTGCCTGCTGTCTCATCATTGTTAAATTTAGCTTAAAGCGAGAGAGGGTGTGTGTGTGGGGGGGGGGGGGGGGTGAGCGTGTGTGTATGTGTGTTTTTGGGCATGACCTGTCGAAAGGCCTTTTAATAATGTCTCCTCTGCCTTCTTTTCCAGACAAAGAGCTGTATGCCTGGCTGAAGTGTGTCAAGGGACAGCCTCATGATCACAAGCACTTGATGCCAACCCAGATTATACCAGGAACTGGTACGAGCCCTTCCCTTAACTCTGGAGCTGGCAGCAGGCCAGCTGCTGCAGCCCTCAGTGTTCTGCTGGATACAAACCAAGAGGAGAGAAAGGGAGAAGCGGGAGGGAGAAGCGGGAGGGAGGGAGGGAGGGAGGGAGGGAGGGACAACAGGGCTCTGTGCCCCTAGGTCTCAGCCAGCCAAACACCTCAGGGTAAATCTTGATCACGTCTCTATTGATCACACTGTAGGAAGGGGATCCTGTTCCTCTCTCACACACATACACACACACACACACACACACACACACACACATACATACATACATACATACATACATACATACACACACATAAAAAATAGCCAGTGAAAGCTGTAAGATTAGGACTGTGTTGTGTAATGTTTTGGTTTTGTGTGTGCGTTGCAGTGTTGACAGACCTGGTGAACGCCATGCACTCTCTCAGGGAGAAATACAGCATCAAGTCCCACTGCGCCTGTGGTACCAAGCAGAACGCCATGCTCAGCAAGCTGCCCTCCACTAACGGAGTCTCTCAGGTGAGACGGAGGGAGGGGAGCTTTGGAGAGAAAGGGATGGAAAGAGAGGGAAAATTCGAGAAATAAAGATTTAAAATAAAGAATCAAAACAGTTATGTCTACTTATTCAAATTCCATATGGACTGCATGCATACTCAGACCCAGACTGACATTCTGTCTAAATGTACTCAGTTCATGAACCCTAAAGAGCATAATATATGTCCCCAGACATTGATAGCTATTTGACCTATGACCCTAGCTCTGACCCCTACTGACACCTCACTGACCTCTGGCCCCAGCAGGTGCTGCAGAACGTTCTGAACCACAGCAACAAGATCTCATTAATCAAGGCTGAGGCACCTCAGCAGAACTCGCCCCAGAAGGTGGAGACCAACGGGGGCAGCAGCCCGGTCAGTGACGCCAGCTCGGACTGCAAGCTGACCCCCCCAGAGTCCCAGAGCCCTCTGCACTTCCTGGCTGACCTGGCCGAGCAGAAGTCCAGAGAAGAGAAGAAAGGTATGTGTGTGAGGAAAAAAAGAAAGAGAGAAAGAGAGAGAGAGAAAGGAAGAAAATGTTTGTGGCAACGAGGTAGTGGGTCAGTGGCTAGAAGAGGGGTGTGTGTGAGCCAGGGAGCAGAGCAGAGCCACGCCACAAAATAACAAAACACTTTGGGCAATGTGATTATTCCTGCCAACTTTGGAGTGCAGGCGAGTGTGTGTGCGTGTGCCCGCCGCGAATATGTTCCTGTGTTTGTGTCTCTGTACACAGTTAGCGTGTTGGCGCACGTGTCGTGAGAGGGTGTGTGTTCACCTGTCATGGAGCCAGCATTCCACTACCCCTCCCTGTTAGCAGGGTCTTGTTACTGCAGCTCACATTCACAGGCTCCAGACCACATGATTCCACAGCCTGGCCTGCTACACCCTCCCTGTACACACTGGAATAATCCCTAGAACACAGCCTGGAGCAATGTTCAATGCAATACAGTCCTAGTCCAGAAGCATTTATCTCTCTGCAATCTTTGTTTTCATTGTATCTCTGAAAACAATTGAATCCATGTCTGTTTTTCACATCATGGTTTGTAATGTTTCGGTTGATGGGATACATATGTTCTGTATTCCTCTCTTCGCTCGTGTCTGTTTTCACCTCATAAAATAGCCGAGTTTTGAAGCAGAGATTCCAGGTCTACCATGAGGTCATCTACAGTATAGAAAATAAAGAGGAGGAGTAAACGTGTTGCCTCTTTGGTGTGTTCCCTTTCTCCAGAAAACAAGAAGTCTCCCTCCCTGGGGAAGCAGCTGAAGGAGGAGCGGGATGGAGAGGCTCTGGAGGTCCTGCAGCACTGCAAGGCTCCGCCCCTGGTGGCCAACAGCAGCGAGCAGGGCTCCACCCTGAGGGACCTGCTCACCACCACCGCCGGCAAGCTGCGCCTGGGCTCCACCGACGCCGGCATCGCCTTCGCCCCCGTCTACTCCACCGCCTCACAGGTGACGCTACACCCCTGTCTGCCTGTCTGTCTGTCTGTCTGTCTGCCTGGCTTGTCTGTATGTCTGTCTGTCTTAGACATACACGCAGACACACACGCCATCGTCGCTGGCCATCTCTGTTCTGACATCATCTTCCCCCCCCCCATCTCTCCCCCCACAGACGGTGAAAGGGGGGCGGAGCATGCCCAACATCCTGGATGACATCATAGCGTCGGTGGTGGAGAACAAGATCCCGGCCGGTCGCGGCGCCAAACTGAGCATCAAGCTTGAGAGCGCCCCAGCTGTGGAGGAGGCCAAGGTCGACAGGAAGAAGCCGCCTGCGGTGACCATGGCAACAGAGGAACCGGCCAATCAGCACCCAAACATTCCCCACTGCTGGCTGTACGAGCGGCGCATGCTCTGGCTCAAAGACCACCGGAACGGAGGCAACTGGCGGCTGTTTAGAGAGTGCTGGCGACAGGGGCAGGTCAGTCTCTCTACCACTGCTTTCTGTCTGATTGGCTCTAACGATCCTTCTGTGTGTCAGTAACTGCACTCGGCACCGAACCACCGTAAAAGATGTGTCTCTGCGTGCTGTCCTCCCCCAGCCGGTCCTGGTGTCTGGGGTCCACAGACGTCTGAACGCCAGCCTCTGGAAGGCCGAGTCCTTCAACCAGGAGTTTGCCGACCACCAGGGAGACCTGCTCAACTGCAAGGACGGCGTGGTCACCAACTCTGGCATCAAGGAGTTCTGGGACGGCTTCGAGGATCTGACCAGTGAGTCTTATACCAGCCTGGCCACAGTGAGAATGTCCCTGTACTGACCAGAGGACAGGAGGCTGGACCTGTCTATCAACGTGTATGAATGATTGTGTAGTGCTGAATGTGTACGGGCCTTAATGTGTAACTGCGTGGCACTGCATGGATATGGCTCTGTTATGAGAGAGGTTCCGTATGATTGAGAATCTGCTGCTCTGTGTCATTCTGGGTGAGTGGAGCTAACCTGGACCTGTTCTGTGTTCAGAGCGCCCCAAGTCCAAGGATGGAGACAGCATGGTGTATCGTCTGAAGGACTGGCCTTCTGGAGAGGAGTTCATGGCCCTCATGCCCTCCAGGTATGGTCAGCCCACCTCATCTGCAGCACGCCCAGGACTCAGGTCAATCTCCCATACATGTGCTGAAGTAGAGAGAGACGAAACCCTTTGTTCTTGTGTGTGTGTGTGTGTGTGTGTACAGGTATGACGACCTCATGAAGAACCTGCCCCTGCCGGAGTACTCGGACCCTGAGGGCCACCTCAACCTGGCCTCTCACCTGCCCAGCTTCTTCGTCAGGCCCGACCTGGGGCCCCGTCTCTGCTGCGCCTACGGTTAGCTCCCACACCTTCCACCTGGTCACTGTCACTCAGGTCATCCATTCAGTCATGAGCTTGTTGTCCATTACCATCCTTTAATTTACTATTCATTTACATACACTACCTTACTCCTTCACTCACCAGCTCCTCCATTCTGACCAGTGTCCTCTATCCCCCTCCCCTCCCCCATCTCCCCTCTCTCCCTCTCCAGGTGTGGCAGCCTCGCAGGAGCAGGACTTTGGCACTGCCAACCTCCACATGGAGGTCTCCGACATCGTCTCCGTCCTCGTCTACGTGGGCATCGCCAAGGGCAACGGGGTCCTCTCTAAGACTGGTAAGGCTAACTCACTGCTTTGACTCGGAGAGTGACCGACCCGTTTAAACCTTCGCCTGACTCGAGCATATCTGAAGCTTTCTTCCCATCTGAATTTCGACCACATCCTGACTCAGACCGACTCTCGCTAGCTAGGTAGCCAGTTGGCTGAGAGCAGTCAGTAACTGTTGTGGGTTTGACACTAAAACTCTTCCCAGAAGTAGGTCAGTGTCCCATTTCTTCACAGGAAACAGTTAGTCAGTCGTTTAAACACAAGGGCCAATCTGCTTCTTGCTATCCGAGTTTCCTTCCTTCTTTTCTTGCCTGTCGCTTTTCTTCTCCTCTGCTCTCTCGCTCTTATCATCTTCCTCCCTTGACTCGTTTCACCCATTTTGCCATCCTTTCATGCCCCCCTCCCTTCCCCCATCCTCTCCTTTATCTCTGCGCTCTGCTCCTCTCCTCCTCCTCTCTCCTCTCCTCTGAGCTCCATAGCAGGGCTAAAAAAACAGTCAGCAATCAGACTCTGAAAAGTTCTCCCAGCAGTGGAATGTTGACGAGGGGCTGACTAGAACCATGTGTAGCTTGGAGCGGGTTAAGCTCTACTCATTCTCTCTGTCTCTTTCTCTCTATTGGTCTCCAAATCATTTCAGATAGCTGCAGTGTTCAGTACCTAGTTAACCTCAGATAGCTGCAGTGTTCAGTACCTAGTTAACCTCAGATAGCTGCAGTGTTCAGTACCTAGTTAACCTCAGATTGCTGCAGTGTTCAGTACGTAGTTAACCTCAGATCGCTGCAGTGTTCAGTACCTAGTTAACCTCAGATAGCTGCAGTGTTCAGCACCTAGTTAACATTACATTTACATTTAGTCATTTAGCAGACGCTCTTATCCAGAGCGACTTACAGTAAGTACAGGGACATTCCCCCGAGGCAAGTAGGGTGAAGTGCCTTGCCCAAGGACACAACGTCATTTTTGCACGGCCGGGAATCGATCTGGCAACCTTCTGATTACTAGCCCGATTCCCTAACCGCTCAGCCATCTGACTCCCTTGACATTATTAGTACTTAGTTTGATGCCAGTCGGTGAGCCAGGGACCATGTTAAGCAGGAGAAGTGGGCCAGAGGTCACTCCCATCATGTTCCTCTGCTGCTGGACTGAGACAGGGAGCACCACTGCCTTCTGCTGTCCACGTGCACACACACACACACAGTGTGTACACACAGGGAGGAGCGGAGGGAGAGAGGCAGTGGCGTCGATGCAATCTCCTCTCTTTTCTCTCCTGCAACCCCCACCCTTGCTTCTCCAGCCAGCTAGCCAGCCAGAAGCTTTTGTGAAGGCAGCAGACAATTACTGTTGCTGTACCATCATCACTATTAATATTTAAACACTTCTTTCCAAAGACTCGTGCTGATGACACTGTCACCACTATAGTTTTGTAATCACTTCAGCTGACTGTAAAAAGTTTTGTGTTTGTGTGCATATTCTACAGTCTTTACCTAACCTCCTGCCTGTGTTGTGTTGTGTGTGTGTGTGTGTGTGTGTGTGTGTTGTGTTGTGTTGTGTTGTGTTGTGTGTGTGTGTGTGTGTGTGTGTGTGTGTGTGTGTTGTGTGTGTTGTGTGTGCTGCAGGAGTGTTGAAGAGGCTGGAGGAGGAGGACTTGGATGACAATGTGAAGAGGAGATTAAAGGACTCGAGCGAGGCTCCCGGAGCGCTGTGGCACATCTACAGCAACAAAGATGTGGACAAAATTAAAGAGTTTCTACACAAGGTTCGTTTTCCTGTTCCTACATCTTTCTAGTGATCTCCTTTCCCTCTCCTCCTCCCTCAGCCCCTCCCTCTGGCCCTGGATGTTCTTATAAAAACACTGTGTTCCTGTTCCTGGCTTTCAGAGACGGAAACTCTTAATGAGTCTCTGCCCCATGATCTGTGTGTGTTTGTGTGTGTCTGTGTGTGTCTACCTAATGTTCTGATTCTGTACTGACCCTTTTCTCCGACCAGGCCTAGATGAGTGGATGACTCATGGGTGGACTGGTTCAGGGTTACATCCTGAGATACAATGGAAAAAAGACAGTGCAGGCCTGCTCTCCACACAAATTCTGTTATGTTAATGGTCTCTTTGTCTATCTCTCTCACTCGCTCTCCTCATACTCCTTTCCCTCTCTCTTCCCCTTGCTTTGTCTTTCCCTCCCACTCCCTTGCTCTCTCTCTCGCTCCCTGCCTCGCTCTCTCTGTCTCTCTCTCAGGTGTCTAAGGAGCAGGGGGTGGAGGTGCCGGCTGACCATGATCCAATCAGGGAGCCCGGCTGGTACCTGAGCAGGAAGCTGCGGCAGCGTCTGCTGGAGGAGCATGGGGTCCAGGGCTGGACTGTGGTGCAGTTCCTAGGAGACTCTGTCCTCATCCCCGCTGGCGCCATGCACCAGGTACACACACACACAAGAAGATAAGACAGTAGCATGGTTCTGCTGTTCTTGACCAGTTGACCTGTATGCTTGACCTGTTGACCTTGATGCTTGGCTTCAGTGATAACACGTTCTCACCCTCTCGTTCTCATTCTCTCCCCCCCCTGCTCCCCCCCCCCCTGCCTCCCTGCCTCCCCCCCCCCACTCCCTCCCTTGGTCTGCCCTCCCTCCCCCCCTGCCCTCCCCCCCTGCCCTCCCTCCCCCCCTGCCTCCCCCCCCCACTCCCTTGGTCTGCCCTCCCTCCCTCCCCCCTGCCCTCCCTCCCCCCCTGCCCTCCCTCCCCCCCTGCCCTCCCCCCCTGTCCTGCCTCCAGATCCAGAACCTCCACAGTTGTGTCCAGGTGATTAATGACTTTGTGTCTCCGGAGCACGTGGCCCAGTCCTTCCATCTCACCCAGGAGCTCAGGGCCTGCAAGGAGGACGTCAACTACGAAGACAAACTACAGGTGTGTGTTCCTGCCTGTCTGTCTGTCTGTGTTTGTGTGTGTGTGTGTGTGTTTGTGTGTGTGTGTGTGTGTGTGTGCCCGACACTTGGTGTTTCAGAGACACTGAGTTATGTTCTCTGTTCTCCCCCTGTTATCTCCCTCCTATACTCCACTTAGCCCATTTCTTATGTCTTTTCAGTCATTTGAACAGAACATCCGCTCTTTCATTTCCAGTGATGTTCCCATAACCCTAATGTACCTGTAGACTATTCCTCTCGTCCGGTGTGGGATGATTATGAGGCTGTCTATTTCCATCAATGGGACACGATGTTGAGTCAGGGGGGTGTGATGATAGTGTTGGAGATGTGGAGCTGCCACTGCACTGTGTCTCTCATCAGCTGAAACCTTCTACCCAGCCTCATTACTGAGGTGTATATAGGCTGGTTAGTCACACAGACCACCCCCCCCCTCACCTCTTTCACACACGTCCCCCTCTTTCCTGTCAGTTATGTGCCAATCTTGTGTGTGAGTGCATAAAATGACAGTGATTGCAGAAGTAGCTCTTAACACTGTCAGCGAGGATTACAGCTTTAAGAAGACACCTAATATCTCTCTCACTCTGATGTCTCTTTCCTTCTCTGTCTAATGTCTCTCTCTCTCTCTCTCTCTCTCTCTCTCTCTCTCTCTCTCTTTCTCTCTCTGTCTCCTCCTTCTCTCTCTCTCTCTCTCTCTCTCTCTCTCTCTCTCTCTCTCTCTCTCTCTCTCTGTCTCCTTCTCTCTCTCTCTCTCTCTCTCTCTCTCTCTCTCTCTCTCTCTCTCTCTCTCTCTCTCTCTCTCTCTCTCTCTCTCTCTCTCTCTGTCTGTCTCTGGGTCTGCCATGTGTACTGATGTCTCCCTGCTCTGGTCTGGCAGGTGAAGAACATCTTGTTCCACTGTGTGAAGGACGCGGTGGGCGCCCTGAGGAGGTGCTCTGCCGAGGACGACGAGGAGGAGGAAGAGCACTCGTGACCCTTCCTCTTCCCGTTCCACCCAGCGGCAGAAGCGCCACTGCGGCTCACGCCTCAGGCCCGGCGCCCCTGCTCACGTGACCTGGGACCCTACAGTGACCTTTCACCTCTCTGTATGCACAGACACTAAGAAGCCCCTCATACCCTCAACCTCCAGTGCCAAGCAGACTAAATCGACAACATCAAGGGTATTTATGTTATTGACCATAGCAGTATGGCCCTGCCCTGGCTCTGGCCAGGCCCCGTCGGGCCCACAGCACGGCCATCAGGATGTACCTGGGATTCATTTGAAAAAGAAACTGAAAAAGAGAAGTGTGAAGATATAGATGAATCTGCAGCAGACCGAATGCACTGCTGGTCCTCCTATCAAAGTATTTGTTTGTTACAGTTTGTTATTTGGTTATGTTCGGTTTGTTGTCCCATTGTTTGTCGGTTCATTCGTTCGTTGTTTTTCTTTTCTTTTAATGCTGTATATTGTTTCTGTGATGTATTTATTTTATAGGAGTTTCATGCAATGTTCATGTTCTTCTAGATCAAAACCATGTCAATGTGTGTACAGATTTCTGTTTCTGTTGCTATATCACTTGTGATAAACCGCTCACTTCATTGAGACAGATACTGTGACTGAGGACTAACACACACACACACACACACACATACACACACACACACACATACATTCTCTCCCACACACTCACAGACACATACACCAGCTATTGCCTGTACTTTGGGAATTGTTGCTGAATTGCAGTCCTCATGCCATATATTTTGAAAATCAACTGCCAAACTATTGTATACAGTGTAAAGTTGTATTATGTAAAGAAAGGATAAATGGATAACACACTTCAGCAATTTTATTAAGAAGTATTCACTGTAAAATTCAGACATTTACAAGAAAGTTGTAATTTATTTAAGAAAATTGTCTCGATTTATTTCTCCTTTTTTGTTAAAGATTTACTATTGTGAACTTTTGAAAGTTAAATGGAAAAAGGATGAAAAACTTACTATACTGTGTAAATATATACATATATACATTCACTGATGTATTTTTTTAAAACATGGCTTGCTTCAATTTCAAATTTTAAAGTGCAAGTGTTACATGCTTTGTACATTGAAGTTCAAAAGGGTTTTACATTTTCCATTAAAATGGATTTATCAAAGTGTGTCTGTGTCATTTTAATAGAGTGGTTGCCTGGAGTGATTCCACTAGAATTGATTGTGAGCAGCTCCTATAAGTGCAGCACAGCAAGGACTGGCAGAAGAATCAGCCTGTCAGTCTGCAGGCTGTTCAGACGGTCTCTGTCAGAAAGCTAGTTAGTCAGTCAATCAGCACGCCAGTCAGGAAGCCAGCCAGTCCGGGAGCCAGCCAGTCATGGAGCCAGCCAGTCAGGGAGCCAGCCAGTCAGGGAGCCAGCCAGTCCGAGAGCCAGCCAGTCAAGGAGCCAGTCAGGGAGCCAGCCAGTCAGGGAGCCAGCCAGTCAGGGAGCCAGCCAGTCAGAGAGCCAGCCAGTCAGAGAGCCAGCCAGTCAGGGAGCCAGCCAGTCAGTCCAGGCTGTAATGAGAGCAGCTGAGACTGGAGGCATGGAGGGTTAAGAAAGAGATGCATCCATGAATGTGCAGCATAACCTATACTTAGCAGTCTATCCACAAGCCTCATAGCTTGTCTCTCCCCTCTCTCTCCTTTTTTCTCTCCTACCCACCCACTCCTCTGCCTCCATGCCTCCTCTCCTCCTCCTCTCCAGGCATCACCATGTCCCCAGTACATCAAAGCTCTCCCCCCTGCCGCCTGCTCTGCTGCCAGGCTTGTGATGCTTCTGCTTGATCAGGCCTACGTTCAGTCAGGATGAAACAGTGTTACAGATGGAGCTGGGGACCCTGGGGGCTCGTGGGGGGAATGATCTCTGGGTTTGCTGTTCAGAGATGCTCTGAGAATAGTCGGAGAAACGTCCTCAATTTGTGATGTTCCTTTTGGAAAATGTGTTGTGTATTTCTATTCATGGTACACTTACTATGACAAGCTTACGTTGGTAAATAAATGTTTTTTTCTCTGTCATTTTATTCCTTGGTAATTATTTTACAATCTGACTTGCAGTGTGCAGTTCTCAACCACTAGAGAGCGCTAGAGTCCAGGGTTGGAACACAAACCACAACAGTGGTCTTCAAAAGTGGGCAGAAATGGATAGAACCCTGTTTTGTTAAAATATTTGAAAATATTGTCTTATCACCAAATGCTGCTGATAGCTATTATGCAAATTGTTTACGATTCCTTTTTAAGATGGATTTAATTTAATTTCAGATGCTCTCGTTTCGGTAAAAATCAATACATGGTAGGTCCACATGCTCTTGAACTGAGGACCTTGTTGATAATGGGTGTGTGGCTTGGTTCCTTTGTTCTAATTTCCCATCATTTTCCACCTGTAAATGTCGCTAGGAGACGAGCTACCTCTAGCGGTGTGTACCGCCGCAGTTCCGGTGGTATTTCATTGCAGTGCTCGTTTTCTCCACTAGGGGTCATTATAAGAGCACCCTATCAAAATACAAACACGTTGGTCTCATGATAATTAGAGTAGTAATAATTATTAATCTGTATGACGTGAGTTTCAAGCAATTGAACTTTGGTATTATTCCGCGTGGTTCCTAGTTTAGATAATATTGCTAATTATAGTTATGACGCATCATTGAAAATGCCAAAAGGTAGAAGAAATTGGTATTTGGAAAATGCTTATTGGCAAATTAGATGTATTATAATTTTCATCACTGTGCCTGTGGGGAACAACTTATAAAAACAACTTTCTTCCTAAAACAAAGGAACCTAATCAGTCAGATCGTGTGTCAATGATCTTAACAGCAGAAAATAATTAGGATGATCGCTAACCCTGTTTTGCTCAAAAGTCCTGGGTGATCTCATTGTAAAGCAGACAGCATGTCTGAGTCTTTGACCCCTGGTGGTCTCACTTGCAGGGGCCTGGAGACCTTGCTCTAGGGGCCTGGAGACCTTGCTCTACTTTCTGGAGATAGAACGTCCAGGATCCTCTCCTCAATCATACAGAGAGATGTTTTCCTCCTGCTCCGCTCATATCTGACCGGCTGCTAACCCCAATGGCACACACACACAGACACACACATACTGACATACATACACACTCATATATGCTCACGGTCTCTCTGTTTCACACACACACAACTCCTCATGGGAATGTGGCTATAACACCAGCATGCTAAACCAGGCCACAATTACAACTGTCATACAAGCAGTTTATTAAGCTATCATTACCGAGGAGAGCATGGAGGCCATGTCGGTGCCCTCTCTGGTCCCAGCTCGCTGTGTGGGAGACACACTGCTGACACCACAAACATTTGGTTGCACTCTCCCATTCATACACACAAAACCCTGGAAAACACAGATATCTCTCCACTAGATTACATAAAGGTAAACAAAGCTATGCTGTGTGTGTATGTGTGTGTGTGTGTGTTTATGTGTGTGTAATTGTAATGCATGGCTAGCAGATCCCTTCTCCTTTTGAAAGTAGGTAAGAGCGTGATAGGGCAAACAGAGTCCACTCTGACCGAGAGAGACGGAGACAGAAGTTCACAAATGAGTTCAGGGGGAGGTCATTCTCTCTCTCTCTCTCTCTCTCTCTCTCTCTCTCTCTCTATCTCTCTCTCTCTCTCTCTCTCTCTCTCTCTCTCTCGCTCTTTCTCTTTCTGTTTTCTCTTTCACTATGTCTTTTGCTCCATCTCTGTATCTGTGTTCACTGTCTTTCACACACGCACACACACACACCAGCCGGTCCTGGGGTGGTCATGAAATGTTACTTTAATTGTTTGAATTATATGGTGCTTGTTGTTTTGAACTCTCATCTCCCTCTGCAGTCTTCCTGACCTCTCAAAGACCACTCAGGTGGGTGGTGGGTGGGGAGTGTGAGTGTGTGTGTGTGTGTTACGGTGGGGGAGTGGCTGACCCATGGCTGAACTTTCCAGAGACTTCCTGTTGTAGCGGTAGACAGAGCGTGCTCAGTGGAGGGGTACAGATGGTGGGGGCCCCCTTGACCCACAAACACACACACACTCCACCCCCCCCCCCACCCACTTCTCTCTCTTTCTCTCTCCGGTGAGTGAGTTGGCTGGACCATCATTAGTTCAGCAGTATCTAGTTTGCTCACAGCTACTTGGAGCCATTCTGGTAACTCAACTCATCTGGGAATTACCAGTCAGAGCTGAGCGTCTTCAAGTACAGTTTGATCCACACTTTTTTCTTCTGTCAGCGAGACAATCCAACTCTTGTTTCAGTCTTCTCGCAACCCTGAAACCAAAACCATAATGTCCCAGCATCCACCCCCATAATGACTGTTTTATACTGTAGTGCTGTATGAGGTTAGAGGCTCACATATTTCATACAATGTTCACTACTAAACAATACTGAACCAGATTCTTAAGCTCGTCAGACAGAGCTCATTCAGACATTCTTCTGCCTGGTGCTGCTCAAACTCTGTGCAGTACTGAGACTGTGTTAATTGGACCAGTCACCCAGACAGTCAGCCAGCCAGCCTGCCAGAGGGTGAGTGACTGTTGCGACAGCTCATGTAAAGTACTTAGTGTGCTCTGAGCAAACAGAAGCAGCCTTCAAAGTGAGAAGAGGTGTCATAAATCCTGCGTGGCGACAGAGAGCAGGGCCTCCACTACGCTCCTGCAGGCTCCTGCTCCTCCCTGCTCCTCACAACAACCACAGAGCATGTGTGTGTGTACATGAGAGAGAGAGAGAGAGAGAGAGAGAGAGAGAGAGAGAGAGAGAGAGAGAGAGAGAGAGAGAGAGAGAGAGAGAGAGAGAGAGAGAGAGAGAGAGAGAGAGAGAGAGAGAGAGAGAGAGAGAGAGAGAGAGAGAGAGAGAGAGAGAGAGAGAGAGAGAGAGAGAGAAAATGTGAGGAAGAAATAGAGTCAGAAACAAACTAAGCAGTGACTCGATACAGGAAGAGCACACGTGACAGAACAGGAAGTGACAGAACAGGCTTGGGATTCTTCTTTGGGGGTACCTGAGCAAGGACTAGGAATGTCAACCTATGTGAGTTGTGTGTGTGTGTGTGTGTGTGTGAGAGAGAGAGAGAGAGAGAGAGAGAGAGAGAGAGAGAGAGAGAGAGAGAGAGTCTGGAACTGTGTGTCCTTGGGTGTGAAAAAGAGACGACAGTCGTAGCTGGTGGTCGGATTTAATAGGAGCAATCCACATCCAGCCAAATGGAGGCACACACACACACGCACAGATGTCATTGGCAGGCTGCAGCCTGACGGCCACCAATAAACAGGAAGAGTTCACATTCCCAAAGGCGCTGGGGTCGAGACCTCCAAATAAAATGGACAAATCTAATGGTGAAATCAGCGCGTGTCAGGGTTTCGGGGGTTGTTATGTGTATGTGGTGGGGGAGGGGCAGATGAGGGTGGGGGGAACCGTGGGGTGAGGGTTTAAGCCGAGGGCAGAGGGGAGAGGCTGCAGTTGCCTGTGTGTTTCTGTCCCTTCCACGACCCCCTTACCTCCTCCACAGATGAATGAGAGGGGTGTGTGTGTGTGCAAGAAAGAGAGAGAGAGATCTGTTTATATTTCTATAAATGCACGTGTGTGTGCTGATCTCTCCCCTCCCTCTCTGGGTCCCCCTGCACCAAGTCCAACACAGCTGAAATACTGGAAAAGATTTCCGATCCCACATATCAAACATGACTTGACCTGGTCTGCTCAGCATGAGCTATGAGAGGCTGTGTGGCCAGGGCCAATGAAAACATGTCAGAGTGTGTATGTGTGCGTGTGTGTGTGTGTGTGTGTGTGTATGTGTGTGACCCTGCCGTGCTCCTGGTGAACTCTAGCCAGTGGATGACCTGATGTTATCTATTGCTTTCACACTCAGCACTGCGGCTTCTGGTTGGAATTACACCGTGTAATGGAGCATCCTGTCAGCTCATCTCCAGCCCTACCTCACACACTCACACACACACATTTACACACGCACACACGCGCGCACACACACAGAGGGGGAGCCCCTAACAAAAACATTTGTACACACCTACAAACACAAGGTGGGGTAAACAATTTTCTCAAACACAGTGGCCTGAACCTTACACACATGAATCTCAATGCCTGAGGCACAGGCTGGTGAGTGGCAGGCTGGTGGCTGGCAGGCAGGCTGGTGAGTGGCAGGCTGGTGGCTGGCAGGCTGGTGGCTGGCAGGCTGGTGAGTGGCAGGCTGGTGGCTGGCAGGCTGGTGGCTGGCAGGCTGGTGAGTGGCAGGCTGGTGGCTGGCAGGCTGGTGGCTGGTGTGTGGCAGGCTGGTGAGTGGCAGGCTGGTGGCTGGCAGGCAGGCTGGTGAGTGGCAGGCTGGTGGCTGGCAGGCTGGTGAGTGGCAGGCTGGTGGCTGGCAGGCTGGTGGCTGGCAGGCTGGTGGCTGGCAGGCTGGTGGCTGGTGTGTGGCAGGCTGGTGAGTGGCAGGCTGGTGGCTGGTGTGTGGCAGGCTGGTGGCTGGCAGGCTGGTGGCTGGTGAGTGGCAGGCTGGTGAGTGGCAGGCTGGTGGCTGGCAGGCTGGTGGCTGGTGAGTGGCAGGCTGGTGAGTGGCAGGCTGGTGGCTGGCAGGCTGGTGGCTGGTGTGTGGCAGGCTGGTGAGTGGCAGGCTGGTGGCTGGCAGGCTGGTGGCTGGTGTGTGGCAGGCTGGTGAGTGGCAGGCTGGTGGCTGGCAGGCTGGTGTGTGGCAGGCTGGTGAGTGGCAGGCTGGTGGCTGGCAGGCTGGTGGCTGGCAGGCTGGTGAGTGGCAGGCTGGTGGCTGGCAGGCTGGTGGCTGGTGTGTGGCAGGCTGGTGAGTGGCAGGCTGGTGGCTGGCAGGCAGGCTGGTGAGTGGCAGGCTGGTGGCTGGCAGGCTGGTGAGTGGCAGGCTGGTGGCTGGCAGGCTGGTGGCTGGCAGGCTGGTGGCTGGCAGGCTGGTGGCTGGTGTGTGGCAGGCTGGTGAGTGGCAGGCTGGTGGCTGGTGTGTGGCAGGCTGGTGGCTGGCAGGCTGGTGGCTGGTGAGTGGCAGGCTGGTGAGTGGCAGGCTGGTGGCTGGCAGGCTGGTGGCTGGTGAGTGGCAGGCTGGTGAGTGGCAGGCTGGTGGCTGGCAGGCTGGTGGCTGGCAGGCTGGTGGCTGGCAGGCTGGTGGCTGGTGTGTGGCAGGCTGGTGAGTGGCAGGCTGGTGGCTGGCAGGCTGGTGTGTGGCAGGCTGGTGAGTGGCAGGCTGGTGGCTGGCAGGCTGGTGAGTGGCAGGCTGGTGGCTGGCAGGCTGGTGGCTGGCAGGCTGGTGGCTGGCAGGCTGGTGAGTGGCAGGCTGGTGAGTGGCAGGCTGGTGGCTGGCAGGCTGGTGGCTGGCAGGCTGGTGAGTGGCAGGCTGGTGGCTGGCAGGCTGGTGGCTGGTGTGTGGCAGGCTGGTGAGTGGCAGGCTGGTGGCTGGCAGGCAGGCTGGTGAGTGGCAGGCTGGTGGCTGGCAGGCTGGTGAGTGGCAGGCTGGTGAGTGGCAGGCTGGTGGCTGGCAGGCTGGTGAGTGGCAGGCTGGTGGCTGGCAGGCTGGTGGCTGGCAGGCTGGTGGCTGGTGAGTGGCAGGCTGGTGGCTGGCAGGCTGGTGGCTGGTGTGTGGCAGGCTGGTGGCTGGCAGGCTGGTGGCTGGCAGGGGGCCCAGTCCTACCGGTGCAGGGCTGCTACTGATCAGATGAGGAGCATGGTCTCTCTGTTGGAGAATTACACACAAACGCTTCATTGTCAGAAACCAGCCAAGTGGACATGTCAAGCTAGCTGGCTCACAAGTAAGCTTTTCAATGGTACATGCTCCTTCATTTGTTCAATAGATTTTTCAAGTGTTTGTAAATCTGTCATCACCCTGCAGTAATACTAATGTCTTTTTGTTGCATTCCAAGACAAAAAGGTTTATATGAAAGAATTGCCTGTAACAGTTGTCTGAAACTGTTTGATGCATCTTTATGGTCTATCTGTCTCCTGATGTCCATCTGGATCATTCTATTATATGCCTGAAACTGTGGGCCAAACATGCTCATGTTTCACAGCATTCCTGCCTTTTATTTGGTTGTTGTTTTCAACTTTCGAACTTCTGACCGCTCGCCCCTTCCTCTGGTGTTTGGTTAGCCAGGTCAAGATGGCCCGGCTCAGAGGCCTGTGGCCTCAGGATACTGGTAGAGACGTATGTGCCTTGCCCCGGTGCTGTGTTTGTGTGCGTGTGTGTGTGTGTGTGAACTGAAAAATAGAGTGTGACATGACTGTGCTGGGGTCTGGGGTCTGGGGTCTGCATGCCAGCTTCAGCCCAAGGAGGAGTAGAGCTGGGGGGAAGGAGTGGTGTTGAGAAGTGTGTGAGGGAGGATAAGATTGGGGCAATGAGAGGTGCAGTAGGGTTGACCAAGAGGCAAAGAGGGGCGAGAGAGAGGAGGGGGGGTGTGCACGGGGGTGTGGAGGGGGGAGGGGGCAGGGTAACAGTGTGTCTCTTGTCACAGGGCAGGGAGCGGAGCGGACTCCGTTGATCCGCCTGGCACGACAGGATTTGAACAAGGCGACACAAGTTCAAATGTTACATCATTCCCGGCAACTCAAACGCTTCACCAAAGACAACACATGCTTACGTGTTAATGTGTTCATTGTTTACAAAGACACAACAGGTCATATATGGCCCGCTCTCTTGCAGATCCGGTTCCATCAGGGAAACAAGCCCGAACCCCTCTCTGACCTAAAGCAGCCACACAGTGGATCTGTAGTTAAGCAGATTGCTTACTAGAAGGCTATTGTGTTCTAGAGTGTTTGCATGGTCGATTGACACACGCATACACACACACACACAGCAGTACAGTGCATCGGGAGTTAATTCAGTTTATTACGTTAGCTCATTATTACAGCGAAGATGATCTCAATGGTGTGCTGAGTTGGCTACAGTCTTGATAATGGGTTATCTTGCAGGGGATTGGTTGAGTTATTGTAATTCAGCAGAGAAGTGATTGGTTGAGGTTGGGGGGGGGTGGTCTCTGGTCAGAGAATGATCCTGAGTGAGCTGACAGGCTGAGCAAGGGACCTGATTGGTCAGATGACCGTGGCCAAGACAAGGTGATTGGCTTGATGACCATGTCTGAGCAGTGAGGTGATTGGTTGTGGGTGTGTGTGGAGGTCAGAGGAAGGGAAGCGTGGGCCTCAGTCGGGGGGCAGCTGCCTCTTTCATGACCAGCGTCCTCCAGGGTTCATCGGCAGTTCAGCCGGGGTAACTCAGGGTGCACCGAGGCACTGGGCTCACTCACTCACACGCCAACACACACACATACACACACAGAAGGAAGCCGGCAGGCCCTCCAAACACACACACACACACACACACACACACGCCATACAGTGATTATGTGTACATAGTCCAGTTTGACCGGGGTGAAGTACAGTTCACTGTGTTGGATGTGTTGA
Source organism: Osmerus eperlanus (assembly GCF_963692335.1). Lineage (NCBI taxonomy): Eukaryota > Metazoa > Chordata > Actinopteri > Osmeriformes > Osmeridae > Osmerus > Osmerus eperlanus. The sequence continues at coordinate 12,561,842 of NC_085029.1, forward strand.
CAGAACAAAGTGAAAGTTAGTTCTTATCTCTATGAAAACAAAATGATGCGTATGACTTTATAAACAGTTTAGGCATGGTCTGGTAGGTGTGTGCCACAGTTGTGTCCAAACTGTCAGAGAAGGTTGAATCCATGACTCCATTAAAGAGTATGTGTGTAAACATCTGACTCACTAGAAATGGTCTTCTGTCTATCAACACATTTTTTAGGGTTTTATTATTTACTGTATCACACATAAACACACATGCAGCATGTAAGGGTGGTTTCACCGCTAGAATGTCAACCCTTCTCATGACCGCTAAGGATCTATCTTGTCTTACCAGGGGCACCAGATGAGGGGCAAAAAGAGGGAATGGTGTGTGTGTGTGTGTGTGTGTGTGTGTGTGTGTGTGTGTGTGTGTGTGTGTGTGTGTGTGAACAAGCAATACCCTGCAGGGTGACTACGTAGGGAAAACACTCACCTCAGGCATGTTCCTTTATCAGGACACATACACATCCACAGACACACACACACACATCCACACACACATCCACAGACACACACACACATCCACAGACACACATCCACACACACATCCACACACACACACCCTGCTATCTTGCCCCGTCTCGGTCTGCTCTGTCCATCGGCTCCACCACTCTCAGCTTTGACACCTGTCAATTCAGTCTCTCTCTCCTTTTCTCTCTCCCTCTTTCTCTCTCTCTCTCAATATATAAAGGCCACTGCATCTCAATGTGAAGTACTTGTAAAGAATCCCTAGCCCGCCTCCCCATGAACTATCAAGAGGCTACAGTGGCTGAGATGAGGGGGTGAAGTGTGTGTTGGGGGTGGAGGGGTGAAAGGGGGATGGGGGGGGGTCGTCCCTGTTGACAGATTGAGAAGGATGGGACGTTCTCCCCTCAAGGTGAATCTGGGGGCAGACATGAAGGAATCTGAATCTGACTGACCACAGACCTCTCTCTCTATCTCTCTCTGTCTCTGTCTCTCTCTGTCTCTCTCTCAGCATCTCTCTCTCTTGCTGTCTCTCTCTCTCTCTCTCACCTTTTATCTGTCTCTTGCGGTCTTACTCTCTCTGTCTCTCTCTGTCTTTCTGGGAATGGAGCACACACAAAGACAGCATGCCAGCAGACCAAAACCTTGCTGCCTCTGACACACACAAACACACACACACACACACACAGACACACATACACACATGAGCGCAAACCAGCTTAGCATTCTGCACGTAAAGTGCTAGGCTGCCCCCCCCCCCCTACAGAGGAGACAAGATAATCCTTTGATGGTGACAATGAAAGATGGCCGATGCTAAAACAAACACTATGGCTATGATTGATCATGTGAATACTCTGGCCTGAACAAAAGTGAAAATGGATGATGAATGGAAGGATGTATGGAAGAGAAGGCCAGAGTAACACATGAGGGAGGGAGGATGGGAGGTCTTGGAGGAGAACAGAAAGAAAGGGAAAAAACAGCTAATGGAACTTGTGAAGCATCATTGTGTCATAAACCTGGGGATCGGTTTACCCTGGTGTGTGTGTGTGTGTGACAGTACCAGTATGGAATCAGTGGATTCCTGAGGTGCAGCAAGGCTTTCACAGACCCTCAGGCCAGCGTTTTCACTCCCCATCTAACCGTTTAATGGCCCCGGCTTCACAATGGGGACAGGAGGCCTGGCCACCGGCCTGCAAGGGCCTCTGCTCATTGTTGATTACAGGTCCTTCCCCCGTCCCTGGCTGTCAACGAGCGTCCCAGCTCCATTCAGAATCCCCTTCGCACGTCGTTATGCTAACAAATCAGTTTGAAGAGAAGTGTATTAAAGTCTGTTTTATGGACAGGGGAGTCCCTTTGATCCCTCTGTGTATCTTTGATGGTCCCTTAAGGGTCCTGGCTCATCACCCTGAGCTGTGGGTGTGTGTGGGTGTTTGTGGGTGTCTGTGTGTGTCTGTGTGCTTGTGTGTAGGCTGTAGACGTCCACAGTGATGGGTCAAGGAAAACTGTTTTAGTTTTTTATTGAAACACACAAATACAAATACACACCTTCTGAAGAACAATTACTTTTACAGGAAGCCGTTGTAGCAGCAGTACAATACAACAACCTAGACGGCCTGACTCCAGCCTAATTGTACCACTTATCAGGTCACACACATGCACACATACACACATGCATACACACACACACACACACACACAATTACACAGAGAGAGATTAAAAGGTTGAATTTATGAAAAGCCACAACCACCTGTGTGGATTAGACCAACATGAACGGAGCAGCATCTTGTTGGTGTGCCGTATTCCTCTGAGAGGTCATCTATCTCTGTAGCTTCCTGTGTGAGGTGTGATGAATCTGGACGTAAATCAGGCCAGGTCACTCAGAGGGTGAAGTATTACGCCTTAATGACCAATAAAAAACCGTTAACATCACAGGGGTTGGCCTGAGGTCAGCCAGGCCTCTGACTGAGCTGCTGGCTTCACCTTCAGTCCCTCTGTCTCTGACTGACTGGCTGGCTGGCTGGTTGACTGTCTGGCTGGTGACTGGTCACTTTTGACTGGGTGGCTTGTATACTGGATGGCTGACTGGCTGGTTGTTTGGTTAGTGGGTTGGTTGACTGATTGCCTGGCTGGCGAGCTGGCTGGCTGGCTGGCTGGATGGCTGACTGACTTATTTCCCAGCTGGGTCATCACCAGTAGTAAGAGACTACTGTCTCCCCCTCCCTGTCTCCCCCTCCCTGCCTCCTCTTCCCTGTCTCCCCCTCCCTGCCACCCCCTCCCTGCCTCCTCCTCTGTGCCTCATCTGTCCCTGTCTGTCACCGCACAGCCACAGTCACATCACACCCGCCTTGTAGTGGCGCACACACAAGCATACACAAACACACATACACAAATAATGTGAGAAACCTTCTTTCCACAAGGTAGGAGTCAGATATGTTGTATTTCAACTCCCACAAGGCAAAAAAATGAACGTTTAGTACCTTTCTGGAACAGGCTGTAATCCACTGTCCTTTCAGTTGTTGAACTTGCAGTGTGATGTGGAATGCGTATAGGTTCCTCCAGAGAGACTGGGGATACCTGGGCTGGACCTGATGGATGAGGACGTATGAATGAATAGATGGATGATGGGGTAGGGATGGATATATGAGCTTGGAGGTGAAGGGGAGGCCAGGCAGGACTATCACCCCACTGTTGCCCCCCTCTACACTTTTTCACCAGCCCTCCACTCTCTTCCAACACAGCTGATCGGTCAAACACGAGGTCAGACATGGGGCTTTTGTACCTGTGATACCACCTGGCGTCTTTTCAAGTTGTTTTAGTTATTTTCCATATTCTCAACCCACCTTTCTTCTGCTGACACAAGAAGGATAATTACTATACAGTATGTTCTATGGTGGAACATACAGATTGGACATTTTAAGCCCACTAACTTTGTACAATCTTTCAGTTTTCCATGAGCATTGTCAACAGTAAATATCTATGTGCGGGTTTCAGTTGAGTTTATTCCATTCCTTGATGATCCCTCAGAGAAAGTCCTCCCCCTTCACTCAGTACACCATCCTGCTCTCTCCTGTCCCTGGAGACGGATATCTCTCTCTCACACACACATACACATATGCACACACACACACACACACACATGCATGAGCGCATGCACACACACACAGACAGTTTGGTGTGCCTGTGAGTGTTTATGTCAAACCTCTGTTTCTCCTAATGGAACCCAGCCGTGTTCTCTCTGAGCACTGATGGACACGCCTGATTAACACACCTCAGCTGACACACGCATGAACCCTGGAGTGGGGAGGGGAGAGGGAGAGAAGGAGGGAGATATATGAAAGAGAGGGGGGGGGATTTTCCTCTTGCACGGCTGTCATTCGTGTGTTCTGAGTTGACCTGCCTGGATGAATAAAGGTAAATGGTAAAAGGTAAAGCAAAATAAACACCAATGTAATGAAAGGACATGAAGCTAGACAGAAGGAGTTGGAGGCTGGCTGCTCCAGAGAGGGTGAAAGGTAGCATGCAGGGCCTCTTCTTATCACTGAGTTTGTGACAGGCTGGATACTCAGGGAACACACTTGGCTTATGTATCTGTGGGAGGATACATGTGTGTGTCAGAGGGAGAAATGGAGTTGTGTGTGTGTGTGTGCTTGTGGTTGCGTGCTTGGGTGTGTGCAAATGCACTGTTCACTTTCTCATAAGCATCACAAGCGTGCCATCGCACAGTGCCTCTGCCCTCTCAATGAACTAGACAGTCTCTCTGTTTCCCAGCATGACAGTCGTCTGCTGCACCCCCCCACCCCCCCGCACACACACACACACACACACACCAACCCTCTCCTGCTACAAAAAGCCAATTAATCTTCCTGTCCCAAGCTGCTGGGGAAGATCCTTAGTTACAGCGTCATGTAACAGAGTCAGGGATGGTAACACCACAGACAGACTGACAGACTGACAGATAGACAGAGAGGGCAGATACCAGGAGGAGGAAGAGGAGGAGGAAGAGGAGGAGAGGAGCTAAGCTGGTCTGTCTGAGAGGCAGCGGCTCCTGTGTGATTGAGAGATTAGGAGTCAAACAAAGGAGGAGACCGACTAGACGAGAACAGAGACAAGAGGAGGGGAAAGCGAGAGAGAGATATAGAGGGAGGGAGAGGGAAAGAGAAAGAGAGGGGGAGAGAAAGGGAGAGAGAGACTGTCTTATCTCGCAGCCCAGAGACTAAGCTCTGCTAAAGCTCAGTTAGGAGGGCCTCTGCTCCTCTTAAGACCCTAACTAAGACACCTTATACAGAGAGAGCCTGGAGGAAGCTAGCTACAGGAGTGTCCGTGAACCTTCTCTAACCCCGGCTCTTCCTCCACTTTAGTGAGCTTGGCTTGCTTCTAAATCTGCAGTCAACAACTGGCTGCACATGTGCCAGGTTGCCATTTGAGGGTGCAAACAGGGACTGGTCGTCATAGGAACGAGCTGTTGCAGCTTGACAGCAACAGCGAGAGGTTATGGTCCCATATCTTTTTTATTAGAGAACTGAATAGAGTAAAGCTGGGGCCTTGACAACAGACTGGCCCTGTGGATGTCTGAATGCCATTTGAGGTAACAGTTATGTACCAGTCAGGAACCGACCAGGAGCCAATCATCATAGGGACCAAAAAAGGGCAGATCATCTAATCAACATATCCATGCCCCCCCCCCTATCCCAAGGACACCAAAGTTCCCTCTTTTCCTCCCTCTCTTCCCCATTCTCCCACTCGTTCTCTTTGTCCCATTGGATCTCTCTCTCCTTTCCTCTCTCCTCACTTTTACTGGTGTGTTAACTGCCACTGCTGGGTTCTAAATGACGAGGGTCTCCTTTCATGCAGGGTGTGATGCCTCCTCCTTCCTGGCCCGGGTCATGAAGCTGTTATAGGGCTGCCGAGGGGACAATGCTCTTCAAAGGCGCTCCTCTTACCAATGTGACACAGACGTGTCACATCCTCCCTGCCTGGCCGAGGGCCGCGGGCCTTCTGAGGTGAGTGCCGAGCCAGCGGTTCTCTCCTCTGCATTTATGACGAGGAGTCATTTTCACGTCAATGGTCGTTAGGGGCAGAGGTTAACAGCGAGCATTGTGTGGCCTTATTGTGTGGTCCTTTTTGTTGGGTACACTCGACGGCCATTCACCTTGGAGGAGAGGGTGAGAGGCCTTTCTTCTGGAAGTTTCTTAAAGTGTGCCACTAAAATGTGACCTGACTGCCCCTCCCGGCTCCCCATCATTTAAGCCACATTCCTCTCCTCTCGTATAGTCCCTGGTGATAAGGGACACATGTGCTCTGAAGAGGCTGCTCTGAAGAGCGCTCTGCCTGGACCACTGACCTGTGTGTGAAGGGAAAGTGGGTGTGAGCTCTGACTCATGGTTCACCCCAAGCTATTGTGGTCTGCTTCACCCAGTGCTTTGGGTGTAAGCTCCTGGTATTTCAGGCATTCAAAGCTTTTTTACTGGGAAATGGTGTTATTGGTAGAGTAGCCTGCAGAGTCCTGTTAGAGTTCATGTTTGAGTTGAACTTTTGAACTTATTGTGGTATGTGACTGACATGCTGATATGTTCCAATGAAAATCTCAATGATCACATGCTCTACTGGCATTGACTGCCCTTCAATGGAAAGGGTTTCCTGGAAGAGCCACTCCCTTTAGCTCATGCTGATGGGTAAATGATATGATAAGGATCAAATATTTCTACTCATATCTACCCTCTCACAAAACATTTCCGTGATTGTGCAGTGTGGCAGCATTTTCATTTTCCAGATCAGCTGAATAGAGCTATGTGTTTTCATGCCGTGGTTATGCAGTAAACAACATAATACAGAAAGATATTTAAAATACCTAAGTTCTTTTTTGCATTCCCAAGAAACAAGGTTTTAGATAATTGATGATGGAGGGAAAGGCCTCCGGCCAGTAACAATCAGGACATGATAGGAATTGAAGGGAGTTTATTTAGGTTAGCCAACCTATTTTGGTTGCTTCATAGTTTGGCCTTGTCATGTACACGTTTTAGAACAGTAAGGTCAGCCCCTGAGGCATAACTGCTAGATGTTTTCATGGAGGTGTGAAAGGTGACATCAGTTTCTGGTATCTGACAACACCACACACTTCCTCAGGACCCCACATCAACCCCTATGGGTGTCCTGCTAATTGCCTGAGTCAATAGCAAGGAGTAAGAGACACTAGACTAGAAAAGGAAAACAAAGATAAACGTAAAACTTGAATAATAAACATCAAATAAATATATAAAAACAGTAAAGATGTATTGCATCTTTTCTCATGCATTGCATGGCAGGAGAAAAGACAGACAATACAACATCTAACAGCCTTGCGAGCCAGGTGTCGGTCATGAACTGTACAGGGGGTTTCAACTTGTCATGCAAAGAACACAGCAAATCTCCAGGGGAATGCTGCTGCAGCATATGTTGCCCACCAGCACTATCTGATGTTCTGTCTGTAGCCTCTCAGTAGATCTGGAGATGCAACGATCAGGATAATCATACATGTCCATCAGGACTACTTTCATCTTCAGAGGATAAATGGAGGTTACGGTCTTGAAAACCTCTGCTACTGCGTTGTCAAATGTACCAGTAATGAAAAATATAACGTACACTCCCTCCGGCTCATGTTGAATCCATTGCGGTCCTTATACAGTAAAACGTTTATGGGCACATGGGTGCAAGAACTGAGACCACAGACATCTTTCAAGCGGCAGTGAGAGTGCCTGATGGACCCCCAGACATTTGAGCAAGAACCAATCTATCTCCATCGCCATCAGAAGACTGCTGTGTTTGAGCCAGCGAGCCTTTGAGTGAAAACGAGTCTATCCAAACAGCAGGAATGCTGTCACCTGTGTTAAGATGCTCTAATGGCCCTCCTCTCTCCATGGGGAGGTAATGGGACATGAATATAATCTCGGCTCCTCTCTCGCTTTACCTGGGGCTTTGTCTCTCAGCAGGCCGTGAAGAGGGGGAGGAGGTGGACTGGGTTCCGGGGGGGTGTGACCCCTCTGCAGTCAGCTCTAAAATCGTCCTTCAGAAACCCATCACCCACACACAGACACGCTCACATATTAGCATGCCCTCCATTGTTCATCGGAGTATCAAAGCTAAGAATACTTCGAATGGACCTCTGAAGTCCAATGAACAGTGTTTCCTGAAAGAAATAGCAAGATAGAGTGAACAATCTTTTTCTGTTCCTCCCACCCTCTTGTGTGTCCCCCCCCCCCCCTCTCACTTTGGAGGTTGACAACGTTCTGGAAGACAAGCCGACTCCAGAGCCTCTCCGTCTAGCCTTCAAATGCTCTTTTTTATAACTCTGCTTTTTTTCCTTTCCCTTTCCTTACATATAACCATCTGCGATTGTGCAGTGACACTGAATGAAATAAATACCTCCCACTGAACGTGTAGAGGCCTCTCTCTTCCTGTCTCTCCTGGGTCAACCCTTCCTCCCCAGATTCCCTGAACTCTGCCTGACCCAGCAGACCTGTGAAGAACCCCCCCACCCACCCACTGCCCTGATCATGAATAATAGCGATGGGCTGCTAATAGTCGACCCAAACGAGGCCCGTTAGCTCTGATATGATTCTGTAGGAGGTCAGGAGGGCAACAGACATCTAAATACTGTTAGAAGCATCGTTGTTGACTCTCATGGACACACTGGTCATCAAAAGCTCATTTTGAAGTGGGCTTCCAAGTGTATCTTCTCCAATAAGGATGTAGCTATCTTGTTGTCAGCTGTGAGCTGCTCCCAGACTGACCCGTGCTGTGCTACAGGCCCAATACACAGAGCGGGAGCTTCTGATTTCTCTGGGCGCCAGCTCTCTAACTAACCAGATTACACTTCTGGAGCTTGATGGAGAGGAAAGGGAAGAGGATTGCTGTCTTTGGTTCTAATCTATGTACAACTGCCTCAACTGTACCCAGTAGCTAGAAGTTTCATTCCTAATACAGTATACTGATGACCGGACGGTCCTGTTACACATTTCTAAAATAGGCATATAATGTTGTGTAGGTGTGTAGAGTTTATATCATTGTGTAGGTGTCATTGTATGTTTCACAGGCCTGTGTATGACTGTGTGGGGGTGACAGCATGGAGGGCTGAACTGCATATTTAGACCCAAAGCTTCTTGACTCTCTCTCCTCTCCGTGGGGACCTCCAGATTTACTGAGCTCAACAACAAGTGGCACAGTGTGTGAAGCAAGGCCCGCAACAATGTAGCTTTAGGAGCAATTACATTGATTTACTCTGCGCAATGTACGCTCCTGCAGGACTGCATAAAAAGAACTGGGTTTTAACCTCTTTTATTCCTCAGTTGTAAATTCGGTATATGCGCGCAAATTCAGACAAAAATGGCTCTCAGGAAAAGAAAAGTTTTGTCTTCGCTCTGCGATGCTGAACAATAGGCGAGGCGGACGTTCCTCGGAGGAAAAGTTCAGCGGCATCTATCAAGCAGGCTGGACCTGAGCGGATAGGACAACGGGACGTAAAGGTGTCAGCCATGGAACTAGGGGAGAGCGTAAATCAGGGCCGGGGCAGAGCGGGACCGGGAAACGGCCAGCTTGGCGGTGCATCTGCCAGCACTGCTGCATCGCATCGTTTCACTCCAATGTCAGGCAAGGACACGTTCCTCCTTCCACATGACCCCGCCGCTCTGGGAGACGCCGCTCTTTCCAAGGCTGCTGGAGGGTTTAAAGTTGCAGTCTCCATCATGATATAGGTCAATATTGAAGTCTACATGAAAGCCGCCAAATAGGCCCTACCGTTTTTATTGTTCATTCTGTGTAAATATTCATGCTCACATTCGTTTGTGTTAACTTGTTTTTATACCTATCATGTGTCTTGACGCATCATGCCTTCCAGATTACACTTTTATTTTCCAGATTTGTGTGTGTGTGCGTGTGTGTGTGTGTGTGTGTGTGAGAGAGAGAGAGAGAGAGAGAGAGAGAGAGAGAGAGAGAGAGAGAGAGAGAGAGAACAAGTGTGTAGGTGAGACTGTGGGTGTAATATTTTAAAAGCTGCTCCTCTGTCCTATATAGAGGTATTCTAAATCCTGGACCACCCAGTCTTTTTGTTTGTTGAGTAAATACATTAATATCATCTATAAACTTTTACCTGGTGTTCACAAATAAACTAAGAGATCGACCTCACTATCTTCAGGATTAATCTCACCACTCACTGTGACTTTTAACCTGCTAATGGTTTTCTGACGGTTTAAATGAACCTTAACCCTGTTCCATCTTCCTCAATAAATACTCCATAATCAAATGTGCTCAACCTTCTTTATGACGATGCATTGTAGTTTTAAACTTTAATTTCAGGTGTTTGGAAGTATGTTTCACCAACTCCTGGCTGGTTTATTTATGATTAGATGTTCTTGATCAATAATCCACAATGAAATTTTGTTCTTCACAAAATGTTTATTTTTATAATAGTTTTATTAAATAGAACTTGTATAATCATGTGTGATTTAAATAAGTTGCAGTAAGATACAAAAAGCTATATAACAAATGTACATCACATAGACACCTTGACCATATTAAAGTGTTCCATCACAGTGTGCAGTGCTTCTTGTTTAAAAAACAAACAAAGATATATACACAAATCTATCATATTAACATATGCAAATACAAAACGATATATATATATATATATGTATATTTCATCTACAACACGTAAAAATATCCATACAATATTTACAACATAAACATTAGATTTAGTCTCTCAAAACCCATGGCTTAGTTGCGACTATAGTGGCTGAACTTGGTGGGGAGGTTATCGACGGGGTACACGGTGGGTCCTGTCTTCATGGTGGGGGGGCCGTTTAGGAGAGTCCAGTCGCTCTGCAGGGTGAGCTCCACCAGGAAGATCTTGAGGAGCACCTTGGCAAACTCCTTCCCCACGCACATCCTGGAACCCCCGCCGAAGGGGATGTAGGAGAACCTGGAGGAGTTCTCCGAGGGTTTGGCCATGAATCTCTCAGGCTGGAACTCTTCTTTGTTGGGAAACACGTCAGCTACGTCGTGGGTGTCGCAGATGCTGTAGATGACATTCCAGCCTTTTGGAATCTGGTATCCCTGGAGGAGCAAGAACAATGCGTCACTTAACGAGCAGTCAAGACAACAGAGGTTATGGTGTCTTCTGATGGACACACTGATGTGTTGATAGTTTCTGCAGTGGTTCACTTTGATTATGGCTAATCCCATGTCTGTGGTAAATGGGACATTTGGGTATTTGAGCAATAATACATTTTAAGTGGGTCTGTTTTCAGCCAAGTACATTTCTACATCTACACCCTGTAACATCTCACAGGTTAGTACTGGGTGGATATATGTATTGCATCTTGCACCCCAAGATCTTGTTGTCAACTTACATTGAGTTCAAATGTCTTGAGGGCAACTCTGAAGCCTCCTGGTACAGGGGGATTGATCCTGAGGGTCTCCTTGATGACACAGCCGGTGTACTTGAGCTGCTCCAGAACCTCAATGTTAAGACTCTGGCCCTGCAGGTCCACACCCTGGTCCTCCTGGGATAGGCACAAATAGAGACTTTAGAGCACTAATATACATAGTTTCACATAAGGTGTGTGTGTGTGTGTGTGTGTGTAAGTATATATACAGACATTTACTTATATCCTGTCTTAATATCTCACCTTCTCCTGCAGTTCTTGTCGAAGCTTTCGGACTACATCAGGGTTCAGTCCCAGGAACATGACCAGAGAGGTGGCTGTGCTGGCTGTGGTCTCATGACCTCCAAACAACAGCTCTGTGGCAGACTCCTTTATCGCCTGGCACCAGGGAAACAATTTAAATAATTTAGTCTATGTATGCAAGGCAAGTGTGTCTGTGAACATATGCTAAATTTCATTATGATAAAATATACTTTTTATTTTATTCAATTGTGAAGGAAATTTTAAAAATGCCCTATAAAAACATGTTTCCCCCAAAAGCAAAAAATCTAATGTAATTACATATAAATATACAACCGTTTCTCCATGAAGGGAGTTACAGCCTAGTATATATGGAATGTGTTTATCACCTGCATGCTAAACGGCTCGCCGTTCTTTCTACTGCTGTCCATTAGCTGCTGCAGCGCATCTCTGTGCTTTTTCTCCTGGTCGGAATCCAGGATCTTCTTCTTGATGTTCTGCTCGATCTTAGAATGGATGAAGTTACGAGCTTTCAGTCCCTGCAAATAAAATAAAAAGTTGTACGGTTAAAGAAGTTTGCGCTAGATTGTTGGCCATCGTTCTCATTGCAACTACCACAGTTTCAGGTCACTTACCCGATATAGACCACTGAAAGGGACATCAATTGGGAGGGAGAACAGGTTTTTGATCATTTCTTCAAAGGCTTCGACCAGTTCGTGTTCGTCGGTTTTGATCTGATCTGGGTCGAAACCAAGGAGAATCCTCATCGCGATACGGAACATGAGGCGCTTCATCTCTGGGTAAACCAGCACGCACGAGTCACTCTCCAGCCATTCTTTTACGGCGCTCCGCACCTCCTCCTGAATCACCGGGATGTAGTGTTCAAGGGCATCCCGGGAGAATGCTCGCATTATTGCCTAAAAGCAAATGTTATTGTTAACAACTTTAATGCATGAGTTATCGGTTGATTAATTTGTGCGTAATGGAACTATAAACAAT
>NC_085029.1:12576488-12648139 GCF_963692335.1 Osmerus eperlanus
CAGCGATTAGCACTAGAGCTCCACAATGCCCTCGGGGGATCTTTCCCATTCCCGTGCGCTGACCTGCTTGTGACCTACAACACGGACCCTGACATCTCGGTGAACTCTCGCACAAACCTCGCCAAGTTCACTGTCCGTCAAATAACAAGATACGGGAGCCCGAGCAGCGGTAATTACAGTGGGAGAGCAGCATGATTATCTTCACAGTGATTCATTCACTGTCAATCACACAAATCAAACAGCGGGGATCATTTAAAAAAACTTACAGTAACATTGTAATTAGGTCAAGAGATAAACAACCCTGTCTTCTGTATGGAAAAATACTTTTTAATTAGAGCCACAGAGTCGGTGCTTTTTCTGGCCTATTTTAATCACAATAATATCTCATCACATTTATCTTGATAGTCACTTCCAAGTCAGATTTCATTTAGAAATGAACTCTCAACTGTCAACAATTAACATTGCCTAATTTGACATGCATATTTATGTCAATTGTATGTGCAATGTAATGCACGTTTACAAAATAATAATACTAATAGCCTATTTGAAAATGTAAATTCCACTGAAATACTGGGGACTTGGTACCCATGGCCTAACGCGCCGGGGCTGTGTCAGATTATAGCGGCGAAGGACTAGATATTTGATTTGTAGGTTTACATAACGTATCTGTAGTTTGAAGCTTTGCCGCAGCGGGAGGGGGTCAAGGGAGCAATGCTCAGCAGGTTCACACCGAGGTCACCCCGCCGACTGTCTCTCTAGGTGCAGCCCTGCAGGCCTCATCTCTCACGGCTTGTTAGAAGCGAAGGTGGGGCTGCACCTCTCCTGTGAAAACACCCCGCCTCCAGCCCCGCTTTTCCTCTTCTATGGAAACGTTTACCGCTAGGTGTCAGAACCATGTAAAGGGATTATGTTTTCACTCGTTCCCAATGAAAGGCAATTGGTGTCAAGGAAGACCTCTCATCACCTGGTTCTACACATGATAAAGCGACAGCTGAAAAGTGGAGAACATGTGATCAATGTCATCAAATCAATTAAAGATCCATTAAATTGTCAATTTTCGTTGATTATCACATTTATTTAAATAAATGTACAATCAAAGTCAAAATAAACATTCAATAATTCACATACCATAATAACCCACCAGGCCCACAAGTCCAACAGTGAACAAAGACCCTCAGAAAAAAACTGCTATAAAACTTTGTGTCTACCTCTTCCCCTAGCACTAGCCTATACCAACACATAGTTAAACAGACAAATACTAATAAACAAACCAACAACCACAGTATCACTGACACTCATACCTGGCTGTAATCAACCAGATTATCATTGTAAACATGCCAGGGTAAGTAAGTACCATTGGTGATGACTTCATGGCATCCATACAGTTTAACACAATTGTATATAGTCAATAATAAAGCACATACATACCTCATACACTTCCATATATGTTCATTTAGTATTATACATGTTCAGGATCAGAGGAGCATCCAGAGGTACAAGGTAAAACCAGCCAAGTCAGAATATTTCTACTTGTCTACAGTATATGATAGACAGTCTACTACTTTACAGTATATGATTCTGAGAAGTCAGTGTCTAGCCATGATGGGACATACATGACACATGATGCTTTTCAATGTTGTTGTCTCTGTAGGTGAAATAGACCTGTAGTCCTTTGGCAGGGTGGACTACAGGAACAGTGTGCATCTTGGGAAACGTGTCCGTGGCCAGCCTCATCTCTGTGCTTCCCAGTACCTCCACAGCCAGGGTCTTGATGATCACCTGGGCCAGCTCCTTGCCCACGCAGCTACGAGTGCCACCGCCAAATGGCACGTAGTTAAAGCGTCCCGCCGCCCGACCCTCATCCCTCTCTGGGCCGAAGCGTTCCGGATCGAACAGGTCGGGGCGCTGGTAGACGGAGGCGGTCTCATGGGTGTCTCGGATGCTGTACATGACGCTCCAGCCCTTAGGGATCTGGCAACCCTGCAGAGGAGAGGACAACGCATAGGAAACGGTGGAAGAACCCTGAATTGAGCAATGTGATGTTGGTGCGGTAGATACTGTAAAAAGCATACGAGTATCGAGAAATAAACTGCAGTTTCAATTCTCAGAGGTCAGTGTTTAGTGTCATCCCTCAGTTCCCCTGTTATCCCCTTCATCATACTTACTTCTAACTCAAACGTCTGCAGGACACTCCTGTAACCCCCGGAGACAGGCGGCAGGTATCTGAGCACCTCTCTCACCACACAGTCCAAGTACTGTAGCCCACCAAGGACCTTCAGGGTTATATTTGGTTCCTGGAAACTACACGTACCAGACTCTGCCGGACATATGCAGTTCTTGTGCTTCTCTGTGTCATAACTAGGTGACCCGGTGGTCTGCATGTCAGCATCATCACTGATGATTGACTTGTTGTTGTTGTTATTGCTGTTGAAGTCATGGCCCAGTCCCATTTCTTGTATCTCAGACCTTGCCTTTTCAGCCACTGAAGGGTGTAGGAGCAGGAGCTGGACCAGAGAGGTGGAGGCACTGGCTGTGGTGGAGTGGGCAGCAAAGATCAGCTCCACAGCAGTCTCCTAGGATACAGAGTCTCATTCACCTGGTGCATTCTGCTTCAAAGGCACTTCTTTGAAATCACTTCAACACCTAAGTAACACTCCAAATGATTTTTAAAATAAATACAGTATTCCACTATGATCCAAATGATATGTATGTCATATTTATGACATACTCCATTACTAGATATGGAGTATGTGTGTGATGTGTGTGAACATTGCTTACCTTAAGTTCCTGCATGGTGAGTTCATGGCCTTGTTCCTTGGCACTGCTAAGGATGTAGTCAAACACATGGCTGCAGCCCTCTGTGTTTCTCTGGAGCTTCTCCTCGATCATCTTCTCCATGCAGCTATGCAGGACCTCCCTTGCCTGGATACCCTGACAACACCACATCAAAGAATACAAATGGTTGCAATTTGTAATAAATGTATGTCAAGCCTCTCTTTGCACCAAAGGAATACTGAACACAGAATCATTCTTATACAGGATAAATGTGTTACATCTTCAATTTTTCCAACAATGTACTTAATGTCTCTTTTAAGGGAGTACTATCCTTTTCCACATAACATGTTTTGCAAATATACAATTTTATGGCTAACATTTAATTATAATTCCGTTTGCTGTGGAGTTTACACTTTTAGTGCGACAGAACTCACTTTCCGAAGGCCGCTGCAGCACACGTCCACCGGGAGGGAGAATAAGTTGTCCATCAGCTGCTCAAACATCCTGGAAAGGTAGTTTATCTGCGACTCCTCCACATCCAAACCTATGATGATCCGCACAGCGATGCGGAACGTCAGGGCTTTGGCGGCAGCGAAAACATCAATGGGGCCGGTGTCCAAACACCATCTGGCTATCTCAGTCTTTACGACGTCTTGTAAGTGAGGAATGTACGTCTCCAAAGCTGCATGACTGAACGCTTTGCCTAAGATCTGATGGGGTAATACATTTTAATGGCACATGATCTTAATTGATACAATATTAATTAATAACATATTACATGTTGCAACTTCCCAACGAAAATGTAAAATTATAATTTCCCTTACCTTCCGTTTTTTCCTATGAAGGTCTCCCACCGAGTTAACAAGAGTGTTGGGTCCCAGGATGATGCGCGTGCTCTGGGGCCACTGTGTGCACACCATGGTGTGTTCTCCCATCAGGATCTTACGAATGTTCTCCGCGCCCGTCACTCGGATGACGGGTTTTCCCAACAGGTGCGTTTTAAACACGTTTCCATACTTCTCCCGCCTCGACACATGAAAAGAAGAACCCTGAGTTGAAAAAAAACAAACAAAAACAACAACACTTGAATCATAGGATGGACGCGACAGTTTGCCACATTATTGTAGAAATGATAACACGAGGACGACATCGGCACAATACCAACGTGATCTCTTAAACTTCTGATAATCAATAGCTTACTTTTACACAAAAGCAACCATTTATGAAGAACACCATGCATGCGTAATTACGCACGGTAGGCTATGAACATTGGAAACGAAATAATTTACCTCGAACAGCCAGTGGAACGTCTCTCCTATGAGCGGCCAGCCCATGGAACCCTTCGGTAACGGTAAGGAGCTTTTCTTGTCCCTGGTGATGGTCCATCGCAGCGTCCACAGTTGCCGGGAAACCGCGGTCAGCAACAGCACCAACAGCACCGATGTTACGGCGGTAGCGAGCACCGACACGGTAGTACTTAGTTCGAATAGAGTCATTCTAGGATAGCCTGTCAACCGGTGTTTTTCAGTTTTATAATTTTATTCGGGAGTAACGCCAGTCACCTGAAAACAACCACTCCAGCTGTATTTGGATACATGTAATCAGTCGTTTTTTTCTTTGAAAACAAGAGGCTAAATAAACAGCAAATTCCAGCTTATTAAGCAGGTTGGTAGAGACTAATAGTCAATGTATTATTCCAAAACACACCTTTAAATACACATGAAAAACTGCCGTTTCTAAAATGTGAGCTGCTCTCGGGTGCGCTAATCTTTCTTTATGGGGCTTTATGAACCGTTGTATAAATACTTCATCCCCCTTCGTTGATGACGTCCTGTTCTGAATATTCAAAGCTCCTCACGGATTGCCACCAGGAGTGCCCCCATGTCTGTTGAGTTCTCCACTTAGTAAAGTTGGCAGCGACAGAAGACACTGCACTCACGAATCCACTCAACCATTAGTGATGGTAGCTTTGTCTACACTGCAGTCTGTTGTGGTTATAAGCTAATACAATAACACATTCACATGATTTAATGTCCTTTGCTACAGTACTGAACTCAACAAAAGCTACAGTAAATCAACTTACAGTCAAGTATGAGTGAACACATTTGTTGTATTTTATTATTACAGCACACAAATAAAAACGAATAGAATCAGAAGAATATCTCAGTTGGGGGGGGGGGGGGGGGTGTTCTTGTTTACAGCCATGGCAGCAGCATACTCTAATGCCAGTTGAAATCCTTATTAACATTCTTAACTTCATATTCATTGGAATGTTTTAGGGGATTTATATTTGCATTTCTGTTTTAGTTATGGGACTAGAAAGGAAAGGGACAACCGCCGCTCCACGGAAGGGGCATCGTTGACTGCTATCAATAAAAGTCAAAGGCTAATTCAATAGTTAGGCTCAGGAGAAGCATCATCTTCCACAACAATAAGTCTCCTTTTTTATTTGTAGCAGAGAAACTCATTTTCTTTACAAAATATGCAGTATGTACATGACATTTACAAGCAACTATTTAAAAAAGGCAAACTTAAATAATCTTCAGTGCAAAATGGTTGGTAAAAGTATAGCACAGACCAAAGAGAAACAGAACCCGATTATAAAATGTTTTTTTTGTTTGTTTGTTTGTTTGTTTTCACAAGATAAGCGGACCTGCTGAAGAGACTTAAGGAACCAATTAATTATTGCTTTTTATCTGAAAATATTATCTTAGCATGAGTTTATAAAGCTTTATTTTACCCTGAGGAACAAAAATATCAAATTTTTGATGCAAGAATTAGTTGTTATAACATCTAATAATAATATTAAAATCATAATCTTGGGTTGCTTTCTTGTTAGAAGAAACACTGATTGGGGAACTATTCTATGGATTAACTGTCAAGGTTACAAGGGTACAGTATATTAACTGTAAGGGCACAGTATAATTACTGCAAGGGAACAGTATCATAACTGTTAGGGCACAGTATAACGACTGTAAGGTTACAGTATATCTGCCCATTAGGTGATTAGATGTCGTGAACAAGGTTTCATCATGCAAGTTGGTTTTTGCCACTTCCTCAGAGCTGTTGGATTCAAGCCAGACCAGTAGAGAACACGGTTCTCTCTCCGTAGTGTTCAGTATTCTCAAACATACACTTCATGTATTTACAGTACAAACTCCACACAGTATTGCATTGTGGGGTTGTTTTTTTAAGGGAAAACTCATGATCACAGACCTGGGGCGAAGACCCCATCACCACCTGTAAGGTACTAATAGGTGGAAACTCAAGAGGTGAACCCAACACATCTACAATCTACTTGGATGTATCTGAGGCGTGTTGGTCCCAGGTGTGGATCATGGAGAACATCAGTCTCAGGGTCAGACTTCATGGTCCAGTGTTCTGAGCGGTATCGTTTCATACATTCCCACTACTCACATCTCCAGCCCTCTCTGGGGCTGGCCTACAATCATTGCACTCTCACAATGTACAAAACATAGTCTTCTTCATAGCCATTAAAAATACATTAAAAACAATTTTACTGTTCTTTCCTTTACAGAGTTCAGTAAACTGTTTTGTTTCGTTCTGTGTGTGTGTGTGTGTGTGTGTGTAGGAGAGTAAATTATTTTTTTACACCATGTATTCAGTCTATTTTACAACTGCATGTTTATGTAGAAGTGTTTATGATCATGTCCCTGACTGCCTGAATGTGTTCCTGTGTAGCGGGTGTGTGTGTCCGTTTTGTAGAAGCACGCGTGTCCGCACAGTACATCACGTGTGTGTGTGTTTGTGTGCGTCCCATGCTTTGTGCCCCATGCGTGTGTGTGCGTGTGTATGTGTGTGTATGTGTGTGTGTCTAGGAGTGCTGGGACATGCCGTTGACCAGGCTCCGCAGCTGTTTGACCACCGTCTCAATAAGCTTCTGCTTGTCCCGGTCATTCTTCCTGAACTGAGAAAAGATGTTGTTCTTCTTACTGGTGTCCTTCATTCTGCAGGGACAAAGCAACAAGACATACACCATCACAACACATACTGTATCGGTGAGCTTTGTTTGATGAGATATCTAACAAATATATGATAAATACATATATAGACAAACATAAACAGTCCAGCCCGGACACTAGATGAAGAGGTGGGCCTCAGAAAGGCAGGAGGTGGATAAGAGAGCAGTTAGAAAGCACAACGTACCCCCTGTAGACTCTGCATTGTTGTGGTCAGCAGTTAGAGGAGAAGGAGAGAGAGGGAGGGAGAAAGAGGAATAGGGGAGAGGCAGGGCATATTAAGTGCACAGAAACCAAGCTAGAAGACACTTATTTAGACACGCGCGTGTGTGTGTGTGTACTGACTTCTCTAACAGCGCCAGGGCGGTGGCAGGGTTGACTCTCAGGTATTTAGAGGTGGGCTGTCCATAGTCCGCCAGGTAGGTCGACCAGTCCCACACCATGAACAGGTCAAGCAGCTGAAACACATACAGACACCTGTCAAAGGATCTCCCGGAGAGAGGAGGGAGGGAGAGGACGGGAGTGCGCAAGGGAAGATGGGTGTGGCTCAACCATTAGAAGAGGAGCACTGGACACTTCAAATGCGTTAAGAGGATATAGGTCCACCCTGACCTCCAGCTAACCTACTCACAATCCTCCGCAGCTGGGCCTGTCGTCCCCAAGATCTCACCTCCCTGCTACACACACACACACACAACACTGTATGTTAATGTGTATAGGGGGAAACAACAGGCTGCAAGAGAATAGATGTGAGCGAGCCGGTGAGCCTGGGAGCCGCTCTTCACACCGGCAGGACGAGGATCTCCACCTCGGTCCTTTACACCGTGGTGCCAGTGGGAGGAGGAGAACCTCACCACCTTACATAGCTTCACAAGCTGCTGAGAGACGTCACGGTGTGGAAGGAGACAGGAGCCCATGCACGTGTCCCCTATAGTCAGTGACATTGGTTGGAATCCAAGCCCAGGCCATATCTGTGCTTGTCTCCCCTTCTCTCTGTTTTGCTCCACAGTAAATAAAGTGGGGGTAATACACAGGGGGTGGGGTGGGGGGGTGAGTGGGTTTGCTCCTGTAGAAGGAGCTAAGTGGTCCCAGGTGATAGGCCTACTGGCTGTGTGGTTGTCAGCTCCTGCTTGTCTCTGACTCTGGCCCAGGCCTGATCTGGGCTGATACTAATCCTCTGTAAATGACTGGGAGCCACGGGGCACGGCATCTTCACAGGGCCACGCCTCTTCACTACCTGTCCCTCTCTACCTCTACACTGCCTCTGACTCTTCACTACCTCGATACTGCCTCTGCCTCTCTGCCACCTCTTACACCAACCCTGCCTCTTTACACCTCTCTACCTATCTAGGCCTCTCTACCGCAACACCGTCTCTGCCTCTACCTCCACACTAACCGTGGTCTCCATATATGCCTCTCTACCTCCAGATGGAGGGAGACAGATTGCGAGGGAGGGAGAGGGGACGAAGGGGGATTTCCCGGCAGATCCTCTCACTGTATGGTGTCATTAACTTTGACAGCATCCAGGAGACCACAACACGACAGGTAACCTTCTGCAGAAGGGACCCAGCCGTGTCAGAGCGGGCGCCGGGCAGGCACCATCACGTCGTAAATCACGTAGTAAACCGAGCAAAGAAATGTTGGCCGTCGCTATTGGTATGTGAGGCGAGAGACTCAACTTGTCGATTCCTAGTGAGATCGACTGTGATAAACGACTGGTATTTGAAACCCTGTTATCTGCCGGTGTTATACTCCCAAGCTGTATCCCCTTGCAAGTGAACAAAGGCTTTCGGTGCGCTCCGAAACCTTTCCAGGAGCTGCTCCTGGAGACTGGAGCCCCAGTCTGTGTGGAGGAGAGGCGACCTGGACAATAGGAGTTGGTTGAGCACAACAATACTACCATGGCCTGCCTTTTATGAACAGAGTCCCCACACACCGGGGTCATCGACAGGTCACCCAAGGATGCACAGGTATGTTACCTGAACACAAGAGGAGACGGGGGGGGGGGGGGGGGGGTTGAGAGTGAGGTAGACAAGAGTGAGAGAGATCAGACATTTGTGCAGGCTGTGGCCTCTCAGAGCCTGCTGGACTCAGCAGCAGAGCGGTGAAGCTGATAAAGTGATTTGGCCGCTAATCCGCCGTGCCATGACCCCTGACCTCTAGGAGAGAGGGCGTGGGGTCGGACTGAGGTAAGGAAAAGGTAAATCCTGACCACTGGGCATCTCTCTCTCTCTCTCTCTCTCTCTCTCTCTCTCTCTCTCTCTCTCTCTCTCTCTTTCCCTCTCTCTCTCTATCTGCTCTCAATCTAGCTCTCCCTCGTTCCTGTCCTCTCTGTGTCACTCACTGTCTGCCTGATGGCCCTCCACAGTGCAGTGCCAGGGCTCTCCTGTGAGAACCACAGTGACCCCTGAGTGCTGCTCTCCCTTTAAAAGCCTCTGGTCTAATCTTCCTGAATCACTACAGACCCGCTGTCATCAACCTCTTTCTGACACAACAAGATAGGCTGAGAGCAGAGGTCAACGCTATACACTACTGAATGCATTAGCTGCACATACAGCTATCTGGAAGGGGTGTTCTTTTAATAGGGCAATGTTGGGACTCAGAGATTTGGCATCGAGAGGCCAGGTGAAAGAGGCTCACCTGTCGAAGGTCGATGAAAGCCAGCTGTAGCGTGTCTCCTTGGAAACCGGGCACTGGCTCAGAGCTGGCGAACACTGTAGGAACACATCATCATCATCATCACTACATGCTGTCGGCACATCTTTATGCAGGCATGCACACAGTTTCTATCAGCATCCACCAGATGTAGGTAAGGATCAGTCTTCTTCAACGTGTGATGAAGTGATACATAGTGCTTCATCCAGCCATACACTAGGTAGAGTCAAGGGCACATCCACCAGAACCTGCCCTTTGGCACAGTAGCCCTGAACACACAGATACACCTCCAGAGAGCAGAGGAAATCAGTCATTGGGGCTTTCCTGGTACTGCCATTGGAGCTACGCGGCACTAATGGGGGGGTTGGAGGAGAGAGCAACCTCAGTGAAAGAGAGAGGAGGGATAAAGAGTGCAAGGGTGTAGTCCTGATGAAAACGTGTGATCTCCACCCTGACCTCTTCCTCACACTGCAGACCCCTTGGGGGATCGGCAGGTATAAGCTCTTCCTGCACACAGGCCCAATATAAAAGGGCCCCTGACCCATTTAGCTCTAACAAGAGCTACAGCAGCAAGATACCCTTAATACAGACCGAGGCTGGGAGAACGGGGGTCTGGGAGGGAGGCTGGGAGGGAGGCTAGGAGGGTGTGGGTTCTATCCGTCATGGATCCGTGTCCCTTGGGACGGTCCTGCTCGTGAATGGTTGTGTGTGCGTGTTATCCCACGAGCCGCACATAACATCCCACACGTACACACCCTTTCACAGGAGCAGTGTCATCCCTGCACACACTCTAAATCAGTGCTGTCACACCCAGAGAGGCTGCTGGGACAGCAGACCCAGCACGTGTGATCAGGGGGGAACCGTTTCATCTGGAACACGGCTGAACGGAGGAACTGAGGACAAAGTTCCCCCCGGGCCCTCGAGAAAAAAATAAATAAAAATCAGTGGAGTCCATAGAGCTCAGAGGCACATGCATGGGAGACGGGCCTCACAGACGTGCATGGAATTCTGATTAGCATTTGGAGTACATTGAAAACAAAAAGGATTCTCAGTTTACACTGCACTCTGATCGACCCCAACCTCATTGTGAACCCTGTCTTGGTTGAGAGCCGCTCCGAACAGACTCGCAGACGGTGCAGTGGAGCCCCACCTCCCTCGCCCCCCCCCCCCCTCTTGAGAGACACTGGAGAGATAGCGTGAGTGTAGCTGTCTGTCAAAACAGCTCTCGACATACCAGCCCGGCTTCACTTCACTGCGTCTGACGCCTTGTCCCTGTCATGTCAGACTCTTTACCCGGGACACTTCAAAGACCCACACTTGAAACGGAACGGCCTCAAATGTATACTATTGTCGTGTCCACCTGCAGCCGTGCGAAGCCTGAAAGGTTTCGAAAAGTGCGGTTGTCGGCTACGTCAAGGGATAAAGAGAGATAATGTGTGTGTGAAAACAGACACTGCTCCCTGCTCTTGTAGATCTGTGTCATCTGTCTGTCTAACTGTGACCAATAGTTTTCCATTTCTTTCAGAGTAGGGAAGTGAAACAGGGGTGTCAAAAGCTTTGAAAGTCTACATTTTCATTTTTTGTACAGTCTCCATGTTGTCAGGCTACGGAGGACTGCTGCTACCAAGAGACTTCAGAGATCAAGTCTCCCACTGGAGAGCAACTTTAATTCCAACAGAGAGAGGTTGAGAACTTGAGCACATTCTGTGGTGTGGAACTCTGACGCTGTCGCCAAATCAACCACTTACTGCAGAGAGGAAGAAGAGGAGAAGAGGGTGGTGGAAGGGGAGGAAGTGGGTATTTGATGTTCTTCCCGGGTGGTTACCCACTGTGGTTACTGGCTGTGGTTACTGAGCTGGTTCGAGGCAGAAGGTAAACATGCCATAACTAAAGAAGAACCTTGTACAACGAAGGCAGTCAACACACCATACGTCCTGCGCCCTCTTCTCTTCAAAACTGATATACGTGGAGACACATATCTCCTCCTTTCAACAATCATTACCTATCCATTGGTACCAGCCCCATATCCGGCAGTTATAGTACTAACTGATTGCTCCGTTCATGTGCAGAGAGATGCCGCAGATAAGATATGACAGTCGGCAGGTGTTTCCACTGGCACAACCCTGACTAAGACAAATCTCTTGAGACATCTCATCTCTTCTGCCGATTCATTTATCTAAGGGGGAATATCCAGCAAACGATCCCTCCAAGCAGAGGGATCAGAGAAAAGGGGGAGAGGGGGACTGAAAGAGAGATATAGATAGATAGGGAGAGAGATAACAATCTCTTAGGCTGATGTCGGCAGACAGAGATGATGTTAGGATTAGGAAGGACTGGTCGCCTGCGGCCAAGCTTCACCTCAGAACAGTCAGGTCATGTCCCTCCGCCCCTCTCACTCAGCTGAACAGGACAGCTGCTTCAGAAAGGCACGCTCCAGAGCATTTCCCACTGCTCGATAACCATTAGCCTCAGCAGAAGTAAACTTCTTCACAGACGCCGTGCCTCTCGACCTCTAGTTTAGACCTGAGCTGAAAAGAGCCAAGCTGTGGCCTTTCAGTGTCTTCGAACCCCTGACCGAAGTTGTGGGGAAACTAGCCTCAGGCCCAACTTACATTCGCACTGTATGACGTCCAGGTTGAACTGTTGGATGGCCCCCATGCTGATCTGCTTGAGCTCCGTGTCCAGCAGCATCTGCATTAGCGAGGTGGACAGGTGCTTGCAGGCCGACATGCACGCCGTCTGGGCCACCTTGCCCTGGGGGGGGGTGAGGCACCATCAGGGGGAACAGGAGAAGAGGAGGAGAGGAGGAGAGAGGGAGAGAGAGAGAGAGAGACCGGGAAAGGAGTGAGGAGAGAGAGAAAGAAAGAGGAAAAAAACAAAAACACGTGAGCTTCTTGCAATCTGGGTGCGGAACAGGAAAACATGGGAGTAAAGATAGTGGAGCCACGACTTCCTCTGCCATCCCTGCATTTGTGTCTGCAATTGATTAGTCGGGGCTGCCCCCGTGTTATCTCAGCAACAGTGGGTAGGGTGTAGGTTACACATTGAACAGAGAGGGGCTGACATGCAGGCAGGGCAGGGCAGACACCAAGACTACCAGACTGGCTCCTGGCTCCATTGGATCACTCTCAAAACGGGTCCTTCCTTCCTGCTTTCATCCCTGGAGGCACTTTCTGCTCCAGCATGATTTGAACGCATGCACTCCGCTATGCAGCTGATAGCAATCCAACCACATGTGATCAGTCATCTCTTAGAGGAAGGAAGGAAGGACGCATCTGGAGAATATTCAAACAGGGCCCTGGTTTCAAAGAGCAAGGTTGTGTGCTGGTTGTATAAAAGGTAGACAGCAAAATACCAGAGCCAGCATGAACACACACACACACACACGCACATGCACCCAGAACCACCTCATCCAGGGCTTGGGTGATGGGAAACACCAAGTAGGCCTAAACAGTGAACGCTTTTTAAATGATACCAGACCATATTGTTCATTGTTGAGGTAGACTAACTGGTGTTTCACTCTCCATCCCTGCTCAAAGTCAAATTCATGCTGACAGCTGTCAAATAACACTGGTGATACATGGCTTAGCAAGCTTAGCTGTCCACAGCGATCAAGCTATGTATCGGACTTACAGTGTCGTCAGCGTCATGTGTTCAAGACCAGAATACACACACACACCCCAGACCCCGTTCAAAACACCCAACAGTCACAGCACAGGACGGAGTCAGTGTCACATGAGAGCGGCAGGATGTCATCGAGACCTCTGTACATGTTCAACCTGGGTCCTTCAGGAAGGCTGTAAGTAGCAGATGTCATCGTCATCACATGATGGGGACAGTGAAGGAGAGATAGTGGAGTACAGAAGAACACTGTATTACTGAGGACTATCTCTATGGCTGGTCATTAGTGGGCTGGAGGGTTCTGGAGGGTGAGGCAGGGTCCTCAGCTCCTCTGGACCAGGGCTTATGGGCCAGCCAGACCGTCTCTGTGGTGGCGCTGAAGGTCAGGATCAGGTTGTGTGTGTGTGTGTGTGTGTGACAGAGACAGAGACAGAGACAGAGAGAGAGAGAGAGAGAGAGAGAGAGAGAGAGAGAGAGAGAGAGAGAGAGAGAGAGAGAGAGAGAGGTGTGGAGGCATGCTGATGCTGCAGTGCAGATTGAGACGTTAGCACCAGACCAGGCCTTGGCCCAGAGACTTGTCAGACGGTCTGAGGGGTCTGGTTTTTCTCCTCCAGTCAGCCAGCCACAGCCAGACTGGGACCAGCCAGCCAGTCCGTTTCAGACCCAGAGCGTCAGATCAGCTTCCAAACTGGGTTAAAGGTTGATGGAGAACATGGATCTCTCCTGAGAGCTGCTAGCCAGACTACCACTAAACTGAGGATTGATCGGGGGGGGGGGGGGGGGGGAACATAGCGCAAAGGCTCTCGGGAGATCACCCAGCATGCACTAGTCTACAGGCTTGTGGAGAAAGGGATGGTGATGTTGCTTCTGGACGCTGGTCCAGGTTCAGCTGTGTGTTGAGTCTGTTCTAATGGTGCTGGTGAGAATGAGCATAAGGTTAGCTGGTCCTAGACCAGGGTCTACATGAAACTTCATTCCACAGCTGCTGTGTAAAGGTGCACGACTAACTGAGCCGTGGAGAGGAAGGTCTCAAGATGCCCTGGCTGGGTGCCTAACCTTCTGACTGTTTCTAGAAGGGAATGAGAAGAATGGTAGAACACGAGAAGCCAATCTCCAACATTCTCATTCCTGGGCAAGCTTCCATATACAATAGTCGATCAATCAACAAGCCTACAAGCCAATGCTGACAGCCGAACTATTAGGTCTGTAAAAGTGTCTCTACTGCATGGGGTAGCTACTGCTTAATTTGCTGTTCCAGCAATAAGTCACATGCCTTTAATCTATCTTAAATGATATCTCATAATATAATATAATGCGTAGGCATATATTGAACAAAGACAAATTAATATCTTCATTTTGTACAGCCTACAGAAAACCCTGCACCTAGAGAAGCTCTGCTCTGCTCTGCCAGGGCTGGCAGCCAGCTGACTGTACTAGACGGCACCACAGGTGGAGGAAGCAACAAGCCTGGAGAGAGTCCACAGTGACGTTACTGACAGGAGCATGCGTATCCCTCCGCACAGCAGGCTAGAGCGGGGCGGGTTGGGGGAGGGTGGGGAGAGCAGGTAGAGGCAAGGGGGCATGGGGAGCAGGGAGGGGCAGGACAGGGAAGGGGTACTTACCGACATGGCTGCATGGTCATTGTTGTTACTCTGAGGCAGAAACACCCCCCCAAAGATTGAAATAGGGGCAGGGAGGGGGGGGGGGTGGGTCGGGGGGCAGGAGAAAGAAAGTAGGGCAACAATAAATGGACAGGAGTGGAAGAGTCACACACCTGGCATGCTTGGCAGAAGTCAAAATCAATAATCAATCTATTGATGATAAAGGAATCAACAAATCAATAATATGCATCACTGAGGAGAGAGAGAGAAGAGAGAGGGAGAGAAGAGGAGAGGAGAGAGAGGGAGAGAGAGGGAGAGGAGAGAGAGACAGAGGAGAGAGACAGAGGAAACATTCCTATACAGATAACAGAAAAGTCACACACAGAAGCCGGAGAGATGAAAGACGACAGTAGAGCAAGCAAGCAAGCTGAGAGAGTGAGAGGTTTAGGTTGGACTAGACGGACCGGAGCCCAGTTTAACGCTGCTCTCCTTCAGCTCGGCCAGGTCCTCCCAGACAAGAAGCAGGCTGCTCCACTGGGGCCTTAATCTTACACGGTTGCATGTCTGTGTGTGTTTAGTGTGCTGCAGATCCCTGCCTACACATCCTGTGCTGTCGCTCCCACTCACTAGGTTCCTTCACTGGTGTCAGTATGACTGCTACAACACAGAGAGGGTTCCACGACATGCAGCACAGAACTCTGACAACACACTGACACACACACGTACATATACCAGAGGCCCTATATCCATGCTACAGTAGGTTAATCATGACCTCAAAGCAGCGGTCAACTCTACTCCATCAACACAACAGATAGAACTCACAGAACGGTACGTGGGTGTGGTACAGGAAAGATACACCAACATCATCACTATGAATAACAACAACAACTCCATCTCCCAGAGTTCCCTGTGGCACGGGCAGGTCGGGAGTGGGGGGGGGGGGGGGGGGGTTGAGGTCAGAGGCTGAAGGGGTGTGGCTAGCTCACCGGCAGGTGCGTGAACACCTGGAAGGTGCTCCGCAGGAAGTTGATGAGGTCCATGAGGTACCCGCTGGCCCGGCCGTCAGACTCGGGCATGCCCCACTCGTAGTCCGCCAGCTGGATGAACTCGTCAATCTTCTGGTTCAGCTTGGTGTAGATCTCTCCCTCAGCAGCATGCCGTGCATCCTGGTGCGCACACACACACACACACAGACTCTCAATCAAGCAATGTATAAAAAATAATCATACAAATCTTTACGACTAATTCATATTCAGTCTGAACCAGTTCTAATACAAGCAATCCAGCCATCACTCTATCCAAAACGTGTTGATAGGAAGACACAGGAGAAAGCCTGGTGTGTTTGGGCCCGGCAGGCCGTCAGAGCTGACTGGGAGCAGGTACCTTGAAGGTGGACAGGCCGTACAGGCGGGTGGTGTGCACTGTCTCAGGAGACACGTTGGTGATGTTGGTGATGAAGTCCTCCAGGTACTTACAGGCCTGCTCCAGGTGGGTGGTGTTGATGATGATCTGGACCAGCTGCAACACACACACTTGAGCTCAGTGTTGCTACTGTATCGGTACTTGAGTGCAGCGTGTGTGTGGGTGGTGTTGTGTACCTCAGTCAGTCCTATGTGGGGCTTTTTGATGAGGTTCTGCAGACAGCTACTCAGCGTCCTGGTCAGCAGGAGGTTGGTGGACTTACGCAGCATGTCATCGATCTCTGTGGAACTGGACACACAAACAACATGCTTAGACGGAACGCTCCTGACGAGAGGAACCTGCAGTGTTGCATCATTTCAATCATCACATGACAACAACAACAAAACCAAAACGACCCACTGAATCCATTAAATTCATGTGTACACAAACCCATTGATTTTATACACGTCAATTTACCTTTTAAACAAATCAATTAGGATAACATGCCTTTGCCAACAGTGATTCATTAAAGCAGTCTAAACAGTGATCCGTTTCTGTTAACAGTGTACCACTTGTGTGTGCGTGTTGACGATACAGACAGGAGTTGGGGAGGTTAGTGTGTGTGTGTTAGAGACGGAATGTGTATGAGTGTGTATGACATATTACTGTGTGTGTGTGGTGGGAGGGTGGGGGTGCTCAGGTGTGCAAACCAACATAGGCCTCAACCTGTCCAAGTTCTCAGACACTGACTCTCTTGTACTGCTAGCAGTGCACAACACCAGCCCTCAGAGTGAAAACAAGCAGGTCAAAACACCCCCCCCCCCCCCCCCCCCCCTCCTCGTCCCTCCCTCTGTGTATACTCTACTCTGCTGTTCTGTGTTTGGTTTGACCCGGTCTGTGCTCTGCTGCCCTTGGACTAAACACACGCTGGCCTGAACCAACAGGACCTACTGGATGGGCTCCGATATGGAATCACAAGGGATTATGGGACTTGGTAAACCCATCAACAGGGGAGCGGAGAGAGGGCAGGGTGAGGAGGAAGGAATGTTACAGGAGGGAGGAAGGATGGAGAGAAGGACTGAAGAGACCCAGACAGGACGCAGTATTATGAGAATAGAGAGAAGGATAGAAGAGGTTTATGAGGGAGGGATGGATGGATTCATGGGTGGATTGAAAGAAAGGGACAGAGAGGAAGGGGGGGGGGTGTGTGTGCAGTGGTGTCGGAGGGAGTATGACAGGAGGA
Organism: Osmerus eperlanus; assembly: GCF_963692335.1. Lineage (NCBI taxonomy): Eukaryota > Metazoa > Chordata > Actinopteri > Osmeriformes > Osmeridae > Osmerus > Osmerus eperlanus. Next base: position 12,593,765 of record NC_085029.1, read on the forward strand.
TGTGTGTTGTGAGTGGAGGGTTTAAGTCCAGGCCCACATCCCTGTGATGCTGGTGCCAGCCAGGTCTGAGGGGCACACTGTAAGCAGTATGGAGTGGGAACTGAAGGTTTGTGTGTGTGTGTGTGTTGCTACTGGGACTGGACACTGCTTGACCCTCCCCAACCCCCACCACCAACACCTAGTCCCTCTGGGAAAGGATTTGGGGGGCTGGTGACTACCACAACACAGACCCTCCTCTCCCCACGCAAGCACAGATACCACAGAGCTTAAAGAGAACAAATACTGGCCCAGTGGCTGGAGGCAGCAGGTCTGGGACAAGTGTGTGTGTGTGAGAGAGAGTGTGCGTGCATGTGTGTGTGAGAGTGTTTGTGAGAGAGAGTGTGTGCGTGCATGTGCGTGTGTGTGAGAGAGAGTGTGTGTGCATGTGTGTGTGTGTGAGAGTGTGTGTGTGTGTGCATGTGTGTGTGTGCTTGTGAGTATGGGCAGGCTCAGGGAGAGGACAGGGATGGGTTAGTGTATCGTGAGAGACAGACTGGTGTTTCCCACCACGCTGTGTGACAACAACTCTACCACACATAATCTGAGAGAACGGGGTGGGGAATGGAGCAATAATACAAAACATTAACAAGGGAACCCGCACGCGCACACACCTGTGTAGCATACAGATGCAAAAATACCTCTAGTAACACACTGACACAAACCCCCACTATAGTCACACACTGAGCACCTGCAAGGCTTTACAAGAACGACTAGGTGTGAGAAGAATGTTGTAACGAGCTGTTACCTCGAGCTGCTGTCTGTGAGTGTGTCTGGGTGTGTGTGTGTGTGTGTGCAGAATGTAGCCTCTCTCCACACACTGCTTCAGGTCTGTGTGTCACTGCATGCCTGTGAGGGTGCGTGTGTGTGCGTCTCTCACCTGCGGTGGAGAGACTCTGAGAACTTAAGGCTGGCGTAGATGAACTCCTTGACCTGGGTGTAGATCTGAGGCACTGACTGGGACATGGGGAGCTTCTTTGGAAACTGCTGCTGCTCAGTCACAAAACAACACCAACAATGTTGCAGAAGCCGATTCATCGAATGAGCATGAAGCTACACATCCAGTCCAGGAAGTGGAGTTCAGACCAGTGTTTCCGGGCATGTAAGGCCATTATAAAGCGACACACACACACACACACTCACACAAGGGGAGGAGTGAGACCAACCTTCTCTATCTCTGGGTCGTGGAAGGGGAACCTGCTGAGAACATACTTGTACTCCTCCTCCGTGTCGACAGGGATGGGACTGTAGTTGTCCTGCTCGAAGATCTCCCTGCAAGTGGACCGGTTACTGCACGCGAGCCTACAGTCATGTCAGTCCCAAACGCGTGGGATCACCTCAAGATCGATTTATAAACGTTTATAAATAACGTTGTCGTGAATTCGAAGAATCATCTTTGTGCCATGTGATTGGTCGCTTAGACACGACAGAAGAGATCAGGATTGGTTCATCGGATGCGACAGGAGCGATTGTGTTTGTTCTGCTCCGTGGTGCGGAGGTGGCTGGGGAGAACGGCCGCTCACCTGAAGACCACGGCCCATTTCTTGAGCAGGGTTTCGTTGTACTGGTCCCTGATCTCAAAGAGCAGGTCAAACAGTCTGTTGACTTGGAAGCCATAGCCCTGAGAGGGAGGGAGAGAAAAACAAACACTCACCAATACTGACCGGCCTGCCAGTGATGGTTAAAACATGCAGCAAGTCGGCACGTGTCCATCTGAGGGGAACCCACCTGTAGCGTGTCTGCAAATATGACGATCAGGTTCTTCAGCTCCAAGACCAGGTCTGGGTCGTTGCAGTAGGACTGGAGGATACGAGAACATTTGATGTTTAGGCAGGGGGGCAGGGAGGAGGAGGAGGGGCAGAGGTCAAAGTGTTTCAGACTTTCTGACAGGCAATATTAGAGAGGGAGGGGGGAGCAAAGTGGGAGAGAGAGCTAGTGAAAATAAATACAGAGAGAACTTGAGCCTCTCTCTCTCTCTCTCTCTCTCTCTCTCTCTCTCTCTCTCTCTCTCTCTCTCTCTCTCTCTCTCTCTCTCTCTCTCTCTCTCTCTCTCTCTCTCTCTCTCTCTCTCTCTCTCTCTCTCTCTCTCTCTCTCTCTCTCTCTCTCTCTCTCTCTCTCTCTCTCTCTCTCTCTCTCTCTCTCTCTCTCTCTCTCTCTCTCTCTCTCTCTCTCTCTCTCTCTCTCTCTCTCTCTCTCTCTCTCTCTCTCTCTAGGGCGCTCGTCCACAAAAACACTGACCTGTCACCACCTCAGGATCAGGATACACTCTCATTACACAGCTGAAGGCCGCACTGGGCGAAGCTCTCTCTCTCTTTTCCTTTTTTCTCTCTCTTCTTTGCCCCCCAGCTCCCCCCTCCTCCCCCTCTCTCTCCCTGTAAGAGGTCAAGTTTCTGAAGTATCCTGGACTTTCTCTCTCTGACCAGCAGAGTCGGGTCTCTCTGCCTCTCTGGGCATTAGGAGAGGTGATTTATGGCCCTGGGGTTGTATGTGTTGCTGGTGTTAAACATTGACATATGGAGCCTGTCCCTGGCTACTGGCCCGGGGAGGTGCGTAAATCACCAGGCTAAATGAGCGCAGCCCAGGGTGTGACACACAGCAGCAGTCTCCGGGCACCATGTTTACACACCTTACACACAGACGCGCACACACACACACACACACACACACCATTACTAGACGCACTTCCGACAAAACCCAACAGTGAATGACAAACTTTGATTCCATCCCCTTCTGATCAGGTATCATCTTAGGGTCAGCAGGTCTCCTGGGCTGGACAACAGGGCCTGGTCGGAGCCGTGGCCTGGTTGGCTTGGCCCAGGCGGGGGCTGCAAGCCGGGGACTAGAGGTTGGGGCTGGGGGAGGGCTGGTTGATTTAGAAGGCCGGAAGGCGTTTGGAATGATAATTGGAGGTCGCCCTATCCTGGTGGGCTCCTTTCAGCAGCCTCCCATTCAGTCTGACCTGACGGAGAGCTCAGCTGAGCCTAATGAGGACAGATTGCAACAATAACAGCAGATTAAGCCTGAATATTCCCCACTGCAGGAGCAGGAGTGTGTTTGGAGGGCCCAGTCAGTTGTAAATCAAGCAGGGATTATGCTAACAGGCCTCACAGCCTGGGTCCTGGGGGCCAAACAAAGGCCCTGGGACTCGGCCCCTAGCCCCCCGACCTCCGCTGCTCATTCTGGCCTTTCAATCACAAAGACACTGGCACAGCTCTGCATGACCCCACTGCGCTATGCATGGCACAGGCCGCTCACTTAGTATCTCACCTCCCTCCTGCCAGCCAGGTGTGTGTGCAAGGAGAGAGAGAGTGTGTGTGTGTGTGTCCTCTTACTGAGTGCGTGCGGAGCACGGCGATGATCTTGGACAGGGCCATGTTCCACAGTTCATCCGTGAAGGCTCTGGTGACCAGTCCCTGCGTCGCATGCAAGATGTGATCCTCCACCACGAAGAAGCCCACGATCTGGTTGAAGTACCTCCTGTAACCCTCCACCGTCTCGTGCTGGGGATCAGGAGGACAAAGTAGTTACACAGAGACAGCTGGCCTGGTTCAGATGTAGATGAGGAGACATGCAGTCCAAACCAGGTGATGAAAAGCGTGTGTGATACTCACCATATTAGCCTGAGGCTGCAGTACTAGCCTGGCCTGTTTTTTCCTCTGCTTCCTGTAGTAATTTTCAAATGTTTCTCTGTCACCCTGTCAACATACAACAGCAGCCCAGACAACCCGATTAGATTAAATTGACTTCAAAGGGCATTCATTTCAACAGCACAATTATCATTATTACCGGCGAATAATGTTTCCATGACAACACTTAGACATAGCTAGCTACACCTTCCATGACATTCTGTAACCCCTGACAAGGTCTAGTTCAAGTAGCTCCAAGTCTTTGGAACAGAGCTGACTGTGTCTGTTAAAGACAGGCAGCCCCCACAGCCTTTCTGCTTGGCAGAAGCACACAGTTTACAGGTCGTCCCGCGGAGACACGGCACAGACGAGGAGACGTGAGCCGCGTCTCAGAGACCTGTCCAGAATCTCCTTCCAAGCCTCCTGGGCATCCAGGCTGAGAAGTTACTAACAACAGTGGAGGGTAACAGTAACAGTCTGATCCAAACACAACAAAGCCTGGAGCCCTCATTATTCTAGTCAAAACCATCACACTGGCGTAATTAAACCTCCTGTCTCGGTATTGATGTGTTCTGAATCTAAACGCTTCAACTGGTGAGAGAAGCTATGACAGACACAGCCAGAGGGAGGGGGGGGGGAGGTGGGGGGGGGGGGGAGAGAGAGACAGACAGCCGCAACTTATAGGCTGCATTGTTGTGGTGTGCTAGCTGGCTCCAGCCTTTCATAACTCTAATCATGAAGTGCTTCATCTCTCCAGGGCATCTGTGGGACGAGCCTCTCCTATGGAGTTCAACAGATGCATATCTACCACACCTGTTCTTATGGGAGATTTGGACAGGAGGCCTCGCTCCAATAAGATTAACTTCTACTGGCAACTGCTACAACAGAATGGGTTCAACACAATGATTTAACACGGGTACAGATAGCTCCCCACCTGCCTACAGTACGGAGTCGGTGTGTGCTCTGATGTTCTCCTACCTGCACAAGCGTGCGTCCTCTAACCCTGTGTGAAGGAAGTGTGTGCGTGCACGAGAGAGCGTGCGCGTGTGTGCATGCTTCCAGAAGCTCGGCCTGGCCCAGTCAGAAGTCCCTGTCCTCTCATTAAAGCGTCTATTCAGGGTGGAGCGCTCTCCATTGACTCATCCGTCGCCCACTGAATGAGCGGCAGTTCTTGCACAACATGAATGCACCAGCGCGCCCCATTCGGGGGGGGGGGGGGGGTTGTTTCGCGGCGAACGGGAGGTGAGCGCTCGGTCAATCCTATTAAACGCTCGAGGCTTCGCTCATTCGAAGACCGCGGGATTAGTTCACACACTGGATGAGAAGATGTAGATGTTCGAGTCCCCCCCCCACCCCTCCTCCCCACCCCTCCGGCCTCCGCCCACCCAATCGTTTTTCTTTTGCAGTAATAGGGGCTGCCGTGCCAATCCAAACTGTGGAAATCCCGGGCCTTACCCAGCTCACTGCTGTTGGGGTGGATCACTTGATGCATGAAGGAAAACAGTTGAGAGATCTGATGGGGCGCCTTTCACAGCCACTTTAGCGAAGGTCCCCTGATACGTTTCAGGTGTACTCGATTATGACTTTCCCCCAGCACAGTACAATTAACGAGGCACACAAAAAGGTCAGAGCCTCACCTGGATTCACCTCACCCGAGCGAGCTAAATCGACAACCCTTTAAAACGCAATGAAACTTCAGTATTCACATGAAGTGTTTTGACCCCAAGGCCTGTATCTGGACGACATACAAGTCCTCAACAACTAACAGCCTCACTCTCTGTCTCTCTGTCTTTCTTTCTTTCTTTCTGCCTGATCCTAAGCTGTCTATGGTAAACTGAAGAATGTCATTAAGCTGCTGGGCCTATGGCCATTGTTTGGCAGCAAAGAGCTCACAACAATAGGCTCAGACCTATTCACACTCAAGGGGATTAGGGTGTCAAGTTAAGTGGCATTGGAAGCCTCGAGTCCCTCCACAACTGGCCAGTCCGTTTGTTTGGCTGTTGATCCATTACCTTAATTAATTACAGCTTTATTACGCCCATTAACTTAGCCTTGTACCACTCAGCCAGGGTTTACTATTATTGCGTCGCACTCAGGAAGATTTGTAGAACACGTCTTGCTCATGTGAATAGTGTACAGCAAAAAGAATGACCAGGTGAGGACAGAGTAAACCCATATTAGATGGAAGGATAATACTGGTAGGGGGGGGGGTCAAGATCAGGTCTCTCAGTACACTTGGCGTTGGGTATACGCACCAGGACAGTGTAGATGTGGAGACACCTGTAGACTGGAGAGAAGTCCACCAGATCCTGGGCTGTTAACACCTGTGGGGAAACGGCACAGGTTCAACACTCTGTCGTGGCCTCCTAGAACTCTGGGAGGGCAATACTGGCTGAAGGCTTTCGCATGCTGCATTCAAATAAACTGGGAAATAACTGAGTCATTTGAAAAATCATTTTAAATCAAGAAAACTTCATATCAAAGCCATATTGGGAAAAGTCATGGCAGGGTTGCCAAATCTGACCCTCTATCAGGCAGGAGATTTACATACGTAAACTTCGGCATTAGGTTTCTACGGAGTGAAGGACAATGTTTCAGTGTGGAAAAGAGGAGATATAGAGGAGTAAGGTGAGTATTGGCAACCCTGTCAGGACCTGTGGGTCTCTCGCAGATCTGCCCCGCACCTCCTCATCACCCTCCTCCTCCTCCTCGCCCCCCTCCTCCAGGGCCAGCCCGTTGTGCTGGGTGGGGGTGCGTCCGTTGAGGGAGTACAGTGGCTTGGTGTCGCCCAGGGTGGACTGCTTCTGCACCGCACTGTTGAACGTTCTGTGCTGCTGCGCCTGGAGAGAGGGAGAGCCAGAGACGTCAGTCAGAAGGAAACGCACACACACTGACATACACACATATATGTGCACGCACACACACTGACACGCAAACTGTCCAGCTGTCCAACCTGTAAATACAGCCACGTACACACAAAGCAGGAACGGTATTGTATCTAGTTGTGGTTATCCATGGTATTCTTATTGGTCGGCTCCGAGCGTCTACCTGTCTCATGGCGGTCTCTCCAATCTTGTCTGAGTGTTTCCTGATACTCTCCAGGAAGTCCTTGAGGTCTGACATGGAGATCTCCTTGATCTCCTCCCTCAGTCGGGGCAGGTTCTCGGCCATGATCTGGCAGAAGCGGTACTGGCTCACCCTGGGGATGTAGATGTTCTCCAGGTGCTCCATGGTCTTCAGAGCCGCATAGTACCTACAGACACAACGTCACGGGATGCTTAGAACCACAGGAATCAGACGGATTAGAACCATGGAACACGTGCGACAATAAAGCCTTGGGAAAAAAAGGCTATATGAAGGATGTGTGTGTGTCTGTACTGTAAGCCTTTGTGTCTGTGTGTGTTCGTTTGGGTCTCCCCGTGTGTGCTCGATGTGAACTCTGGGAGAGTCCCAACGAGTGTCTTTAGGCCATGTCCCGGCCAGGTCATTAGTGCTCGGACGAGACACACACATGCATGCAAACACACACACACACAGAGACACACACACACACTGCTGGGAGAGGGGCGCTACACTGATTGCCTTCATTTGGCTGAGGGCCGTGACAGTCCTGTTGTGTACGGGGCCTTCCTGTGAAGAAGGGCACACACAAGGTCAATTGTCCTGCGTTTGAACGGCTAGCTCTTTCATGGTGTCTTCTGACTGATTAGGCAGACATTAATGGACAAGGAAGGGTCATTATTTTGCGGTTCAGAGTGAACTTAACGTCCCCTTTCGCGGATCGACATGTAAATAGAACCCCTTCTCCTGTATGAGAGAAGGCGCAAGGTCGATCCCCGTAAACGCTGTGTCCAAGGACAGTGTAGCTCCAGCCAAGCACACTGGCTGGAGCCAGTGTGTACACCACAGGACAAGGAACTTGGTGAGGCAAGGACATACACAGTTCATACCTTTTAGACTCGAGCTGCTCCTTGAGTTTGCTGTACATTTCTAGAACTGCAAAGGAATAGACAAAGACATAGGGAGTGAGATTTAGATTGTGTGGCGTGATAAGGCATGAATTTAGCTTAAATAACATTATTATCACCTGGTCAACCCCTTCACCTGGTTTCGACATTCATTACCCTGGTGGCACTACCCTGGTAAACCTACTACATCTTACCTGGTACAGTCCAACCTGGTATACAGCTAGTACACACTGCTGTTGTTCTGTAACCTGTATATTATCGCTCACCTGTGTGAACCTACCATTATCCCTGCTTTGGCTGCTCTGCATTGAACCTCGTATACATGTCTGAGATGTTAGACATATTACCTGGTACACACAGGTGTAGTTTATCTTGGTCTGCTCACCAGGGACATGTACTATGTCTCACCTGGTATACACAGTTGACCTGTTACATTACATCTCACCTGGTACACACAGCTTTAGCTTCTGCCATGGGCTGCGATAACATCTAACCGGTCATCACCTAACCTGATTTACACATCTCACCTGGAATACACATCTAACCAGGAATACACATTTTACTGGTTACAAGACATCTCACCAGGTATGCATAGCTGCAGCTTCTCCACTGTGGTGGCCATGTTCCTCTGCTGAATCCTGCAGCGAATCACCTCCTCTGTTTGGGCAGTCACCTTACATAAGCAGAGGTCACAAAGATCAAGGCCCCCTCAATTAACCCAGAGGTCACGGCAAGGTTTTGTCTAACCCCTCCCTCTCCCCGCCCTGGCAACAAGACAGGCTGACGTGACAACAAAGCTCTTACCTCCTTCCCGGCGTCTTGCAGTCTTCGGTTAGTGTCCGTAACTTGGCCCTTAAAAAATAAGATCACTTTTGTTAGACAAATCATCCCCTGGGCACCCCCTGTTGTAACTGCTCACCCTTGTAATCAGATCATACTTCATGAGGGGGCAGGGACAAAGACAGGCAAATTCAAATTAACTGTGCAGCGGGGACTTGAACTCTCGGTCGGCAGGGAAGCTTTTATGCGCCATAATCACTTATGACAGGCCTTTCTAACAGATTCTGTGACAAACTTCTCAATTTTACTGGGGGATTTTTGAACTTTCCTTGTCTCCGCGGGTCTGTCAAACAATCCAAATCAATGACCCAATTGACCACTGGTCCCTTCTTGATAACCTCAATGAGCTCTATGCGCCAATCATTGTCTGGGGCCAGGAGCCAGGGGCCATTTTCTGGTAATTAAACATTCTCCCTCTTTCCCCCTCTGCTGAATACAAACACTGGGTGGTTGACTCACTTCAATTGGAGGAGAGAGAGTTCACCTCTGCTCGCTCCACGGCACAGAGGCCAGTGACAGTCGGAAGGCCCCGGGATGCAGGTGCAGGAAGGGAGACTATTGCTCTGCTCGGAGCCCCATTGCAGCAGTTTCCCACATACAAAACTCTCATTAGGTCACAGACGTGATACAGAAGGGCTTCTTGGCATTATTAAAAGTCTCATTAGTAATGGGACAAAGTTGCCCAGTGACCTGGTTGATGCTGTAACTGCTTCTCGTCTTGTTAACCTGATTGTTCTTTATATAATCATGCTGTAATTACCAGCTTTGGTCAGCCACCATACAGCACTTTGAGAGGTGGAAAGGGAGCTAAAGAGAATTGGCCTAGGCCTGCATGTCTGCCAGGCTCAGCTGTGCAGCTGCACGCTCAGCTCTCTCCAGGCATCCCAGGGCCAGGAGGAGTTGAACGGACTGACCCATGCATTAGCCGGTCCGGGGAGTCTCGCTGATGGGACTGAGAACACATTCAACACCGACTCTATGGGCCTGTTTGCAACTACCTGTGATAACCTTTGAAATTGCCCGCATGGCATCTTGGAATGGTGAAAGGACAATGTCTGATGCTAGTCAAACATTAATGAAAAAGACATTAAACTCAACAACTACAATTCATGTTAACGAGCTGTCTGGTGGGGCCATGAACAGGTCTCTCTTGAAAAAGAGATGCATCTCAATGAGAATAACTGTCACTAAAGGTTAAATAAATAGAATATATATATATTTATTTATATGAAAGGTTCTACATCTATTGTTGGAAGCTATATAAATGCTAATACATTCCATTATGCTCTCTCTCTTTTTCAATGTCCCCACCTCTCTCACTATTCCTGTCTCATTCTCTCTCCTTCAGCCCTTCCTCTCTCACCCTCTCTCTCCCTCAGCCCTCTCTCTCTCTCTCTCTCTCTCTCTCTCAGCCCTCTCTCTCTCCCTCTCTCCTTCAGCCCTCTCTCTCTCTCTCCTTCAGCCCTCTCTCTCTCTCTCCTTCAGCCCTCTCTCTCTCTCTCTCTCTCGCTCTCTCCTTCTCTCCCTCTCTCCCTCTCTCCCTCAGCCCTCTCTCCCTCAGCCCTCTCTCTCTCTCCATCAGCCCTCTCCCTCTCCCCCTCTCTCCCTCAGCCCTCTCTCTCTCCCTCCCCCTCTCTCCCTCAGCCCTCTCTCTCTCTCTCCCTCAGCCTTCTCTCTCTCTCCCTCAGCCCTCTCCCCCTCTCTCCCTCAGCCCTCTCCCTCTCTCCCTCAGCCCTCTCCCTCTCCCCATCTCTCCCTCAGCCCTCTCTCTCTCTCTCTCTCTCCCTCTCTCCCTCAGCCCTCACCATCAGCTTCTCTGCGTCTGTGCGGACTTTGAGCAGCTCCGTGATGGCGTCCACGAAGCCTTGATGGTGGAAGTTGCACATCTTCTCGATCTCGCGGTCATGGTTACGTATCCTGGCGTCCAGTTTCTCCATAAACCTTTTGTGTGCGTTGGGCTGGTCATCGTACACCGATCTGAAACAGGAAACACAATCAGCACGGGGGATGAATTCATTTAGCACAGCATCTATAAAACACTGCCCACTGTACTGAACGAACGTCACCCTTGGTCTTAGACTATGCAATGAGCACACCGACACACTACTCATTAAGCTTACAAAACGTGGAAACTCTAATTCTGCTGATGAACCCATAAGTATGCATTCTATTTAGTGCAGTCAGCCCCCAGAAGCAAGCGTTAAACCCCGGAGATAGAGCGAGAGAACTGGCTGAGAGAGAGGAGGACCAGGTGTTCCTTGTTTTGCAGTGTGTTGCAAGATGACTGTGAGGCTTGGACCCAGCTCTGTGTGCGGCGCTGGCCCTGGCCCAGGGAGCCCAGATGGCTGGGCCAGCCATGATGGATGGGCCGCTCTCTCTCTCACAGGAGGGAGACACAATCTCATAGATCATTCACATCCCCATCCGTCACCACACACAGACAGCTGACTGGACATGACTGGTGGACATAACACACTGGGGTGGAGGCGACAACAAGACAGGCAGGGAGGATGTAAGCTAGGCCTAGCGAGCATGATAAGCCAGACCTACGACCGTGGAAACAAGATGGGAATCAAACTTCTGGACAACAGGATTGTGTGGTCTTAAACTACCAAGCAAAAGACAAATGTTGTTTTTTTTTAGATACCAATATAATGACTCATAGTAAATATACTGTACTTTTGAGTGATGTCTCTATCTGCTGGTTGACCACAGCAACAACAACCTACTTCAAGGAGTTGGAACAAACAAAGGTGGGAAGGTGACTCTGGTACTTTGTGGTCCTACAGCACCCCCTGTTGGACAGACTGTCAACTAGCACAGCATAAAAGTACAGAGAAAGTTGTGCTGTACATAGGTAGATTTACTTCATACCTACCTACACTCTGAGACCTAAACATTAAACCTTTAGCCTAGGACAACACGGATAAGAGCTTGCAGAGTCCACAGCAGTAGGCTAAATTACTACATCATCCTAACTATCAAAGTTATCAGCACAGGTAGACTGTATGGTGCAATAAAAGCAGTTAGTTTGTTTCTCTATCTCTAGCTAACTGGCTGTACTGGTTTATGGAAATGGAGGGCAATACAAATACAGGTGGCCATCCACTCCAACAAACACTGGCCAACACTCCCACTGAAAAAGGTTGTCCTAGAATAGCACAGTTGGCCAAGCAGGTGTCTGCGCCAGTCTAAAGTGTGCGATAGTTGAACGGAATTCATTTGATCAGAAAAGATCCAGTTTCCTGATTACTGCTTCCAGTTTGTCCACTGGGTCATTGTTTAGACTCACCACGTAAGTACTCAGTGTAGGCCATGGTCACACACAGGCCAACCACATATTTAGGATGGCAAAATATAGGCTTAGGCTCATGTTCACACAGACTTACCACAGTCATACACATTGCAGACAGGCTGCTAGACTAGCCACACAGGATAGACAGGTCTAGAAGCTTATGCCACACACTTATGCCTCACCCTACTGCAAATCAGATGTAAAAAACTGTTTACTTCTGCAATCAATCAGCATGTTTTCAATGTGGTAGGCTTTGCAGTTTTGTACTAGTGTCAGCCAGTGTGTCCCTGGTCTGACTCCTGTGCAGCTCTACTGCCAATGGTTAGAGATTAGGCCATCTGTGGAGATAAACCTGGACAATGGCCCGATTGTTTAATTACAGTAAAACACTTTCCAACTACCTACACAGTATTTACAGCCCGAACACTTCAGTATTGCCAGAACAATAGAGTCGTTATGGAAAACCAAAACGTTATTCAGTTACTTGAGGAACAAATGTTTCAAATATGTGGCTTTATAAACTCAGTACTATGATAAGGCACAAGTGGGCTATGCAAATAATTTTTCCACTGTAGGTCAATCGACATTGAAATTCAAAAACAAGGAGCAGATGTATAAACATCTCAGAGGTCTCACAGCAGTCCACTGCTGTGACAACATTACAACACAGTGTCACAAAGGTGAAAGTTTGTCTGTTGCTTCACGTTGTTCTCGTCCTCACATTTGCCTACATTTCCCAGCATGCATTAGGCTTCATGACAGCTCAGTAAAATGAGACTGAACTAAGAGGCAAAGTAAAGGGTAGCTGTGTGTGAGAGCATATGACCTATGTCACAACATATGGGCAACAACCGAAGATGTGGATGGGGTCACAAAAGTGGGAAGTGGTTATTTTCCAGTAAAATGTTATTCTTTGGAAGGAAATCAGGAAGGATATGAACAGACTTGTTTGTGACGCACTGTCATGACGTTATCTAACACTAACGCTAAAGAAATTGATTAATAAAGCTCTTTAGAAGGAGTGTGTCAAGTCTCCATGTTGCAGCAGAGACTTCCTGTGCTCTGCTTTCACCCCAGAGGAAACACAAACACACTAGAGAGAAGCACGGGCTCACCACTCACCACTGGGATTGGTGGAGGGAAGCAGTCAGTGCTTTGCTCACAGGCATGATGGAAAGACAAAGGCTGGGAAGTTTTAACTACCCCTTTAGCTACCAGGTCAGTCTTGGCAGTCCCCATCAGTCTGACTCTTCATTGCAGCCTTCCAGTACCTTTCCCGTCATACTAATCTATTTTATTATTGGTGGAGAGGTATACAAAGAGTGACCCAGAGCCAGGTTATTAGATATCCAAGGAGTAGAGACCTTCGCCTTGGGCCACAGAGGACTTCCTAACAATGCAGGAGTCAGGAGAATGGTGGGTGTCAACCAGGGAAAAACACTCCATCTCTTAACACAACCGGCTGCTCGTGATTATGATGCAAAGACATATCCTGCCCAGCTATGGTGGGAGAGGGATAGTGAGAGAGAGAATGAGAAATAGAGAGAGGTAGAGGAGATAGAAAAAGAAAGAGAGAAAGAGGAGAAAGACAGAGAGAGAGAGAGAGAGAGAGAGAGAGAGAGAGAGAGAGAGAGCAGGTGCTTCCTGTAGGCTGAGGGGAAGCTAAGGGACACGGGGGAGTGAGGGAAGGGAGGGAGGATGGAGGAAGTGTGAGAGAGGAAGGGGGAGACAAAGACAGAGAGGGGAGTGTGTGTGCATAGGTAAAAAGGCAACATTGGTTTTAAAGAAGCGAGAGTGGGCAAGAAAAACAAGGAGAGAGGGGAAGGATAAATGTGAGAAAGCCTCCTTTGACCTGCACACTAAAGCAGGACAGCCAGAGCCAGAGCCAAAACCTCTGAGCACCTGCTAGCAGTCCAATGTTAGGTTCCACCTCGAGCTGTTAGTTCCTGACGTCTCGAGGACAGGGCAGGCCCTGAGTTTGTTTTGCACATCGGTGGATGACTCACATCATGTCACAAACACAGTAGCGATCTCGGACAGAAGGAGACCTCACAACACCCTGCTCTACAAGGCCTGGACAGAGGCCAGATCCTAATGCTCCCAAGCATCCCTCCTCTTGTTTCCCCTTCGTCGTCAACCTTAGCACTGATCAAGAGAAGAGGGAGCAAGGAGAGTAGCCTCCGCACACAGACAGCGATTCATGAAAAGAGTGTGACAGAGCATGTCGCCATTAGCAACAACCGTCTGTCCACGAGACACACCAATTAGGATCCAGAACGCGCCGCATCAATGGATGATCCTGCTAACACATTGCTTGTTGTTATTGATAACATAGTGGGTCCCCTTCTGTCAGTGGCTTTCCTTACTGGCCTCAGTGCAGCCACTGGAATACCATGACACTAGTTATTAAAGCTCAAATGGTAGTGGTAGCTCTGAGGTAGTGGTTCTACCTCAGAAACATGACACACACTGCCTTTCAACATGTCTTGTATTTTCCTGCGTTCAGATGTTTTATATTTCAACATGGTTGTCCAGATAGCTTATGCAGTAGACTCAATGTAGCCCACACAGAGAGCACATGCTGACAACCTACACTAGTGTGCATGTTTGAGTTACATTGTTCACGGTATACGAGTTAACCTAGTAAACTATCTCCAGGCTCATCGGGCTATTCCTAACCTTTGGTCCGCTATAGGATCCAGGAGTATTGTTCTCCTCTCCTTATGCAATCCATTTTCCAGAGGGAGGAAAGGGCTCAGCGCAATGGTTCTATTCACATAGCTTCCTATGGCATGGGTCAACAGCACACACACAGACACCAATGAAACACATGGACCTAGTAGGCTACTTTTGGTGCACTGTTGAGGGCAAGGTCAGACACCTCCATCAGGACCTTCCATCACAGTGACCCTAATGGACATCTCATATCGCATTGTTTCTGTCTCTCTCTCTGTGTCACTCTGTCTCTGTCTCTCTCTCACCCACTCACGCACGCGCGCGCGCGCGCGCACACACACACACACACACACACTGCAGCAATCAGCAGCGCCCATTCTCCCCTATGAGTTTCCTCTTTCCTGTTGTTTAGGCCAAGCAGTGGCAACAGACGCAGCCGAGCAGAGGGTTGAGTCTTCCTGTACGCCTGCTGCCCTGTGCGCCTGCCAGGCGAGATAAAGGGGAAACTGGTGTTGAATGACTAAACAATAACAAGCTAGAATAACCAAGGCCCATCTCTGGACTATATAGTCTGGGCCCTGTTTGAATAGCACACTTGACAGTGTATCCTTCCTTCCTTCCTTCCTTCTTCCCATCCAGGGGGTAGAAATGTATCTTGAACATGAGGGGATAATTAAATGCAAGAGTCCCACTGCCCTGCTTTCACCTATGTCAGGCGAGTGACCAGAGAGCAGTTTATTGTACTCGTTTGTAATGGTTTGTACTAGCCTTGCAGTTGACCACAGGAGAATAACCCATTATGTCAGATTCACAGGATGAAGAGCTATAAAGTAGCCAAAAGAGACAGATATATACCGTCAGCATGTGGAACCACAGTCTATGTGTAGAACTACTAGTTAGCTACATACATTTCTGATTTACTTATTCCCATTCTGTGGGGTTCTATTTAGGACGATTTAAATGCATTTGTCCTCAGGACACCTATCTCAACCACAGCAGCCACTGTTAATCCACATAGGGAAGTGCCCTGTCCGACCTACACTATATTTTGAAGAGCTACTGGCGTAGCTTTTTGTAGGAACTTGCTCAGCCTGGAAGCATACCTGTCATACTTGACAGCCACTGAGATTGGTGTCCCCAGGGCATACCGTCACTGCTCTCCTCTGCTCTTTTGAGCTAAAAGATATCATCGCCTATGGGCATGTGCTACAGGGATGGGGTGTGGTTGAGGAGCATTCTGTAGCATCATCACAGATCAGCATCTGCCAGTCACCGTCCAATCTCGCTAACGGTGCTAGTGATAGCTACATAGCCGTTAGCTTGTGCCCCAGGTGGAAAGCTAGGCTAGTTAGCTTGTACAAATAGAATGTAGTAGCCTTATAACAGCGCTGATAACTACTTAGCTTACTTTATTTTACACACTATCAGATTAAAGCATTAGCTGGGTAACCAGAATTCCAATTAATACTGCAAGCCAAACTAATCACCCTACGCTTGCCTCTAACGACCATTCAATGTTGAAGATGGATAACGCCAACTGGCTTTTAACTAGCTCGCTGGTTCTTTACGTTGGCTAGCTTTCTAACTTGCTAGCTATCTAGCTTAGCTCATATTAACAACCTTGGCCCAGGCAGAATTAGCTAGCTATCTACACAGCCACACCCACTTAATGATGTTTACATTTCTGACAGCTGCCATCCATTGTCACTAAAGACCAGAAGTTAGAGTACCACACAACCTAAGGTGTATTGTGATCACAATGTTGGACCAGTAAAAAACAACAGGTTTATCCTTTTGGCTGGTTAGCATCTGCCGGCCCTTATAAAGAACGGTATATTCCAGCTTGCTAGCGAGCAAGCTAGGTTAGCTAGCTAGACGCTAACCAGTTAGCTTTTAAAAATGTCTTGGCGTGTACCGAAATTCGCCACCTACAAAATGATATCGAAATGCAATTAATTAAAAGACACATTTCCATACCGAAGAGTAGGACCAACACACGCTGTGTCGGTGCTCTCAATTTCTTGCAAAATACGTTCGTGCTCCGTTATACACTCCAAGGTTTCATTCTCCGCCATGTTGGTTGTATTCTTCACGGTGACACTGCGGGGAAAGAGGCTAGGTCCACAGTCCACCGGTAGGGGGTGTTTAGGCACCTGCCGCAGTGCCAACCCCTGTGTATGGGAATTTTTAACTCACGCCTCACAGTTGAATAAATGATATAGGCTACGTGTGCTGCTTACAGAGTATATGTATCTCATATTGTACATGGCATATTGTAGGCTACATGTGAGAGAGAAGAATTGAAGGCCACATATAGGCATACATTTAATATAATGGATTCCAAGTCCAGTGTCAGATAATTATGTAAAGCTTGGTAAGATAATGAACATTGACAGGTTTAGCGCTCAGTACACTAAGTCAGTCCTGTAGTGTAACCCAGTAGTGCGATGATACATGTCTGTAAGCTCTAGCAGGACAGGTAAATTGAAATAATGTGCTGACTACCAAATAATATCCAGATTCCATAGGATGGCAAGTCTGCAAATGAATATCATTTTGTAAAACGGGTAGGTGAGGAGAATTTATTCAAATGTGTTATGCCAAGCTTAAAACATGTATATTTATAATTGGATTGAAACTGAAGTATTCAAAAGCTTATTTTAATTAATTTGAAAATACCTTAAAGTGGTTCCCAGGGGCAAATCCACTGACTCAAGTTCAGTTAAAACATTTCCATAAACTTTGTCCTCTCTTCCTTCTTCCTCAGGAACATTTGGTAAAGGCTTTTCTTTGTCGCTGGCCATTTCGTTATTTTTGAGTTTGTGATTTAGGTGTGCTGTGTGTATTTGTATGTAGGTGTCTGTCTGTGGCCAAGTTATTCTGAAATCCAGGCAACAGATCTACTAAGGTCAGCAGAAAAAAGTTGGCTAAGAGGAAAAGGATGACCTTATGATCCGCAGAACTTTGCATCCAACAAAACTGACATAATTGCTTTTTTTGTTAAACATTGCCTTGCAAACATCCATTTGACAAGCTAAAGAATGTTACAGTGCATTTCCGATCTACATTATTATAAATATGAATGTGAATTGCATGTGAACTTCTTTCAAGTATCCAGTGCTGTATGTCCATGTAGTATGACTTTCCGAATAGTTTTGAACACTGAGATATATAGTGGACTGTGCAATACTGATCCATTGGTACACACAGAATTTTGACCAGTTAGGCTCCCAAATATATGCTTTTGCTGGTCAAGCTATAAGTCTTTATTTCACTGGTGTGTGCAACAAGCACAATGTAAGACTACCAACTCCCTATCAACTGAATGCACATCTCTTTAATCAACAGAGTTTTCTTCTAAAGTCTCTAAATTCTGTGCTGCAATCAGATTTCTCTTAACCATATACTCTTAGCCATATACAGGGAGTCAGGTGGCTGAGCGGTGAGGGAATCGGGCTAGTAATCCGAAGGTTGCCAGTTCGATTCCCGGTCATGCCAACTGACGTTGTGTCCTTGGGCAAGGCACTTCACCCTACTTGCCTCGGGGGAATGTCCCTGTACTTACTGTAAGTCGCTCTGGATAAGAGCGTCTGCTAAATGACTAAATGTAAATATACTGAGTCAACTAGCCACTACACCCACTGGCTGGGTGTAGTGGCTAGTTGACAATATGCTCCTAAAAAAACGATTTCTTATGAGTTTCCTTATTGCTCAGACAAAAACAAGAAGTGGTTCATGATTGCACACAGACGCACGCACACACACACACACACACCCACACACACACACCAGTTTAGGGAACAAGTCTCAGGCTCAGGAACAGCAGCAGCTGGCTGGATGGTTGGATGGCATAGTGCACCCCGCCTGTTCAGTGGACACTTCCCCTGCTTCCCTCTGAGGGGATTTATCAAACGGATACAGCCAGTGTCAGCCAAGCTTCACATCAGTGAGAAGAAACCCACTACCCAGATAGACGAACAACAGGAGTGGAGAGAGAGTCATGATTGGTTGCCACTAGGGACCTTCTCAGTGTACGGCTGAGCCATTCTTTCCTCCATGTGCACTTCCTGTCCTTGATCTGACAGCTTCCTTTGTCACCCCCCCCCCCCCCCCCCCCAACACACACACCCAGTGAAAGGGCTGTCAACAGCCCTTGGTGAAACGATTGACCTCATGTATATTTTTTATCTGTCTATGACATCAATTGGGAAATTACTGTGGTAGCTAAACATATGTACATCCATACTGAATAGATCAAGGTGAGGCTTGAACTTTGCTCCACTGTGTTACAGACCATGACATGTCAAACCACCTTTGTGACATTGACATCCAGACTGATTTTTTTTCTTTCCTGCTGTTTTCCTAGATAAAAGTACAACATTTGGCCCCCCAAAAAATCGGGATTGATGAGTCAACTTCACATAACCTGGAAAACACTATACTTTCTGGTAAATAACTCTCATGGTGTCTCTCTGGAGACATTATCTCACTAGAGAAGGAAACACTCACTCCCCATTCCCACCTACGCTGCTAAGCACAAATCAATGAAACGGTCAAAGATGAAACAAACCTTATGTTTTAAGCAGACAGAGAGAAACCTAGTGCTAATCAGAGCTGTTATTTGACAGAAGGATAAGACTGGAGATCTCTGTGTTTACATAGACTTTTAGTTTGGGAGTAATTGTGTTTCCTGTCAATCCTCACAGATTAGATTAGTATGGTTAAAGCACAGCTGGAGAGGGGGTTAACCCCTGGAATCAATAGCTCTGCTTTGAAAACTACAAAGAATCTGGTAATGAGAATGTAATGTTTTTGGACTAGCTGATAATCATTTCTGTGCTAGGTTTGTATCAAAATCTCAGGAGTAACTTTGGCTTTGTCCTGCAGAGGGCACCCAAAGCATCAATATTCTCACTGATCCACCAATCTCTCTCTCCCTCTC
Organism: Osmerus eperlanus; assembly: GCF_963692335.1. Classification (NCBI taxonomy): domain Eukaryota; kingdom Metazoa; phylum Chordata; class Actinopteri; order Osmeriformes; family Osmeridae; genus Osmerus; species Osmerus eperlanus. Next base: position 12,613,149 of record NC_085029.1, read on the forward strand.
TCTCACTCAGCTGTGACTTAAGTGTTCAATGCCGGGGGTCGGTCTCTGTTGAGTTTTCTTTGAGAGGAATGGTTGAGACCCTCAAGGGGTTCTTCTCGTTGTCTGCCCATCAGACATAGACGGCTATGGCTCTGCACACAAAACCCTTTCAGAGCCTCTTTGCTCCCCTCACAGCCAGCTAAGTGGGTAAGAGGACCAGGACATGTTAAGATGGATGTGTACATATCCTCTTGTCCACCGTGTCTCTATGTAAGGAGGTCAAGGACAACATAGTAAGATTTATCATATGGAAAGTAAGCTAATTATATTTAAACTAGAGAACTACACAAGTTACATGAAACTCAGTTGCACTGATTACTATGCAAACAACACCAGCCCTATGCAAGATCTCTGCAGCAACAATAAACCAACATTTCCAAACAATATATTAACTTTTTTGGTTTTGTGCTTTGTCTCAGTAGAAAAATAAACTAAAGACAAAACTGAAAACTACAAAAATACAATGCTTTTTGTTTCCTCTTATGTGCTTGCACATTTGTCTGTGAGTAAATGTGTGTGTGTGTGTGCATGTTAGATTAACCTATATAGTCTGTCATTGTTGTGAAATGATCCTGCTGCCATGGCTGGCTGCTGTAGCGTTCATTTAGAAAGAGGAAGTGAAAAGTCTCTCTCTGAAATCTTACTGACACACTCTCCTACACACAAACACACATGCAGACACGCATACAGACTCCTCCACAAACCAGTGTTCCAGTGAGCCCTAGCACAGCAAGAATCCGTCACCCACTGATAACTCTTGTTTTGTCATACATCAAAACATGCAATAAGTGATAACAAATCCTGTGGGCCTTGCCATTTGATGAGCACCAGTCACAAATATTCCTCTCTGTCTCTCTGTCTCCCTCTCTTTGTCTCTCTCCCTCTCTGTGTGTGTGTCATGCAATCTGATCATGTGATTAAGCCCTAAACAAACTAAGACTGGGAGGAAGTGATAAACAGAACTTCCTGTCGCAAGCTGCTCAAGATAACACTTTACCAGGGCAGAGTGAGGCAAGATTTTGAGACCAATGAGGCTGTGGAGTGCCGTTGCCCACCAGGGAATATAAATAAATGCTTGACGTGTGTTTTCATAAATACATAATTATATGTCTCAAAGGTTGTGAAAGTGTGTGTGTCTGTGTGTCTGTGAGGGGCAAGAGGACCGATTCCAGCATGTCTGCAGAGTAGGAGACTAGGATTAGTTTGAGGGCCTCTTGTCCACCTCCGATGGTCATGCTGTCTGATTGTGTCAGCCATGTTGGTCACCTGACTGAACACTCTATCTACTCAGCATAATGTCATCTACAATGTGCTGACCAGGCTGAAGTTGAAGCTATTTCTGTGGAACCAACACTAGCCTGGGCAGTCAATTACCTAACCTGGAACACATTAAAATATTAAATGTCTTGACAGCACCATCAGAAAGATGCATAGGAATATCACATCACACATCATCTTATCACATTACACAGACAACAATATTGATCAATTTTACTAAACACTTAACATTTGCAGGCTAAACTCTGCTGATGCTGATGTAGATATGATTCATAACAAATTGAGTAATAGGCCTACAGCTCAGACAGGCCATCAGTGTTAACTGGTGCTGTAACAGTGATAGAGTTGATAACACTTCTCAAGTTCAACTGACAGCCTACTAAGAGATGTGTGATAGATATCCCAGTACACCAGGCTAGATTTCACACACACTCATGACACTGTTATTTTTAAATCTCTCTGTAAATCTACATGCGTGTGCACGCGAGCACACGCAAAACCCACACACGCACAGCCTCTCCTCAGCAAGGTTCATGGCCCACTAAAACTTTAAGAACAGCGGTATCTTCCCTCAACTATATTGTCTGGCCACCTCCTCAGCCACATAGAGGAAGAGAAAAGGGAAACATTTTAACTATTCGTCCTCCTCTCCTGCTGTCCCCATTGAGAGAAATCTAGCACTGCGCCACCCACCCTCCCTGCATTCCTTTGCTCTCAATTAAGGGTGTTTCCTCACATTTTCATCTTTGTTTTCACAGTTCTCCGTGGGCCAAAGGGGAAGCAAAACAAATTAGTAGCCATTGTTCAGGGCCTTAAGCTCTCCCAATAACAGTATTTGTGGAAACATACATGTAAGAATAACTTCCTGAGTGGGGGAAATTAATAGGCTGTGTCGTGAGGAGATAGTCGTCCTGTCCGAGAATTTTACCGGGCCACTCCGACACAAGGCCTTGAAGCTCATCTCTCTCCAACATTGACCCCTGCACCCCAAAAAAAAAACACACACACACACACACACACTCACAGACAAAGACACGTGCACATGTTCACACATCCACACACAAGTAGAGAAACACAAAAAGGCAAGTAGAACACACACACACACACACATGCACATCTCATCAACACACTGTGCTGGTACATCCCGTTGCTGCTGAGAGAAGCAGGAAAAACTGATGGTGAGTCAGACCCCCTCAATCGACAATGCAGAGGGCCTGAAAACAGGATATGTGTTCCATGCTCAACTGGGCCTTGCTCCTCCACTGAACTACACAACAGCCAGATGGACAACTTGAGAAGGACCTTACCAAGTGTCTGAGAAGAAATGGCGAGGTGCGCTGGACAAAGACATTTACTGATCTTTTGGAGTAAACTGTAGTGCTTTCCAAATCACAATAGAGGAGCATGCTTTAAAAATATATAGCTTTAATTGTTCAGTTTGTTGATCATCCAACCAGCTCTGAGTTCAGAAAGCCTCCCATACCTTGGCTTTAAGAAGCTGCTGTGGTCTGGTAAAACGAGAGCTCTTCTGCAGCCAGTAGAGGAGATCAGTCAAACAGAGCAAGCCAAAGAGGAGACTCCAGATCCAGCCCCATTATCAGCCCTCCTCTCACCTGACAAGTGCTGTCCTTATTTGTTTAACCCCAGGGTCATAGTTTTAGTTTTCAGGTAACTGAAACAGCGCTTCAGTTCTTTTCTCTCTCTCTCTCTCTCTCTCTCTCTCTCTCTCTCTCTCTCTCTCTCTCTCTCTCTCTCTCTCTCTCTCTCTCTCTCTCTCTCTTTTCTCTCTCTCTCTAAGAAACTTATCAGGACAGAAAGAATCATTTAGGGTTTCAAACAGAACTTTATGCATCTGACAATGGTTCCACATGGAACATTTATTCAGAGGGTTTATTCCACTGAGACAATAGATAGATAAATAGGTGATTCTATACAGCAGCCTTTTTCAGTGTAGTTGAACAGTGGCTTATATTGATTCACTATTCCTCACTAGACCAACTTTCAACTTTCAGCCTCAACGAACACATAAGGGAGTGCTTTGAAACTCTCATTACCCCTGAGTTTGTTTTACAAGGGGTTCTGTTGACTCAAGTAGTAAAAATCAATGGCTTGACCATAACAACAACACAATCTGTCATAAAAAAGCCCAGTAGCAATCAATTGAGCATTTTAACTAGTCAATTTGGTGTGTTGTCTCAGTGTGCTGATAAGAATGTCTATCCAGTGTATAGCTGACACAATAAGCAGCTAGTAGTGTCCTCCTCCATAAAGACTGGTCTGGGCTGATAAGATTCTAATCACGTCTTTTGATCCACCTCATCCAGAATTCCACAGCTCTTCTGTCTGAAGGGTCGGCACTCGACAGTAGAGTCTTTGTCCAGATTTGAAAAAAATAAAATGTATAAAAAAAAAGATATATGATTTCTAGTCTTAATGTACTTTGTCATAGGCGTCTGTGTCTAGAACTTGTTACAGATGTAGCTTTGTCTGGTTTCCCATAAGAAACTCTGTGACATACTGGCTAGTGATTAGACAGACACTTCCCACAAGCACGTAAAAACTGACTTGATGCAATAAATACCAAGTCATATTATTGACTTGACAGTGAAAATCGAACATATTTACAAAAATTGAATGATGCACAGGTGTAATTCAGTTAAATTGGCTAATCTGTGGAGTATAGAACATCACCCGCCTGACCCTCTATTGAAAGACCTTGTATGAAATCAGTAACAGGTTTAACTGTGCCCAACCCTCCAGTAAAGTACAGGGAAGTATAGTCTCATTCATTAACAATTTATCAGCCAGGGGAAGGGAGGAGGTGGGGGTGTAGGTGGACATGAGTTAATGTGTTGGTATAATTGAACGACTGTGGAATGTGACAGTGGCAACTGCCTCGCCTGTTGACCTTGGATAAATGGACACCATTATCTTTCCCACGGCAGTTGATAAATTAATGAGAAGACACTGTTTGCATTGATACTGTATCTTTCTGGGCTCCTTTATTTTCCTTTTCCAAATTTTCAGCTGATGGCTCGTTCGTGACACAAAGTCAACCAGTCAAATTAATGAGCGTCAGTTTGTGTGCAACCCGACGGTGCCATTACCTGTACTAAATCCTGGTTATAAATCTGAGACCACCACTGAGACGTTGTCCAGTGGGCCCCCCTTTTACCGCACTATCTGCTTAATCATTGCATGGGGGACTAAATGTTAAATTAGCCGTGAGGTCGTTTGCTCGGAAAGATAGCAAACAGTGGCTCATCTGGCTGGTGTGCTGAGGTCCAAAACTGCTTCTTAACTTAAGGTTTAGGGTTATTATCTCAGAGATAGATGACCCTTGCCCTCAGTGCTTTTAACCGAGCGCGTATGGCTGATGGTAGATTGAGGGAGATGGGATTCTAGGAGTCCTCTGAACTCAACAGTTTCCAGCGTCATCTTGGTAATGTGATTATGGAACAATCTGACCATGACTACTGTGTGCCTATGTGTTTAAAACAATAGTTATTATATGACAAGACACAGAAGGATATCTTCTACATGCTTCTGGTTTTGATCTTGCTGACTTACATTATTTTGAAAAGACATTAATAGAGCCACTTATGGTCTCCATCTGAAATTGTGGACTCTTGAGGCACATCATGGTCTATCTGTCCTGTTAGCAGGAGATAGCATCTGTTGGATCTCTATCAAACAGTGGATGTGATGTTTATGCAGGTTGACTCCAGCACTTTAATCATGGCTAGCTAAAAGGAACAAACAACCATTAGGAACTAAAGCCCCCCTTTGTCACCACAGCCTCGAGTGATTGGAGTTTTAAAACCTCAAGATAGGAGCATGCACAGTTTTTAACTGATATCATTTTAGAATTATGATAGCAGAGCTTTAATGTAGGTCTAACTGAAAACATGTTCTCACGGCATGTAGTCAATTAGAAGTTATCTTTTAAACAATTACATCAACGTTCATGGCCTAAGCCTGCGTAACCATCTTAGTGATTTAGTCAATATTAGGCCAGTCGTGGAACCCACTTCCTCTTGAAAGGGATTGTTTAAAGATTCATTCTCAAAACACTAATTCAATGGATCAGGTGCCGTTGAACGCAATGGAAATTTGTCCTGGGCCATAGATTCCTCTGGCTACTATGGAGATATCGCTCACAGATTTAGTGTGCACTCAAGTGTGCTATTTGCTTTTCAATTAGGGCAAATCCAAATGGAGATAGGACGTTTTAAAAGTATTCATCTGCTACTTAAATGAGTAGAAGATTTTCTGCCTGACCATCCAATTTAGATAGCTCCAGGAAAACGATTACTTGCTCAAACAGGCAGGCTGACAGAATAACAAGCAGAGATAATAAATAGTTTGTCCCAAATCTTAAAAAAATGTAAAAAGGAATGAGAAAAAAATCTCCTAACAAATGAGGACTCTCTCTCTCACTTTGTCTCTCTCTGTCTATATCTCCCCCATCACCTAAGTTCTCTCTTTTTTCATTTTTAATTAAATGAATGTCCAGATATCATTACACTGTGATTTTATTGTGTTTCCTTTACTCACAAATGTGTCAATGATGTGTGTAAAAAAACGCAGGTTTTCAATTTAAGTAATTTAGTTATTAATACATTAGGCCTATACAGATGTGTACAAAAACATTTGCTTGGTTTTCCTGAGTAGCCAACCAGCATCCTCCTCCATTGGCTGCGATAGAGATACCTACTGCCCATGTCTATGTGGTATGTTGGTCCTTGAATATAGAAATATGAACCTTTTTCCCCGCTGTCTGGTCTGGCACTTTGGAACCTGGGGCTATCCAGAGAATGGTTCCTCTCTATCCACTGTCCAACTAGTGTGCTCTCTCTCTCCAGTGTTGATTTTACAAAGCACAATTTGTGAACCATTACACAATCGCGGTAGGATCTGTGTGCATACTATTGGTTTTGGGAATAGTCTTGTATGTTTAAGGCCATTGAACTCTAAGAGTGACCATACAGTTGAAATATTTATCACACACTCTCAGGACCGAATTATTTGGAGTTCTCACAATCATTAACATGCTGCTTACAGAAAACTCTCCTCTTTCTGCTAAATGATAACCCATTTGAAGTTTTTGTTTGTTTTTCTGCTAAATGATAACCCATTTGAAGTTGGATTCCCTGTTATTTGAGTCAAAGACAAGAGCAATGTTGTTATAGGGCATAGGCCACATGGAATCATGCTGTAACCAGCTTTCAACAGATGATTGTTTCCAGTATGAAGTTGGCCAGAACGATTATTTTAAGTTGTTATACAGTGGCATACCGGTGAATTGACTGAAAGGGAGTTATGAAATCCTCATGTTTCTAGACATTCTACATCCAAGTTGTGATGTGTAAAAATGAAGGCGTAAAACGCAACGCATATCCTTGATAATAACACTTCTTTATCGTTTCGTAATATCATAAAACAATGTTAAATAATCTCGCGCCATCATCTCAGATGCACATAGGAAAGAAGAAAGACCTTAACCGGTTAGCCATCTTGTTTATCCCCAAATATAGTTTATTGATGTTCTAAACTACATCATTATTATTCAATCAAATGAACAAGATTACACATTAAGATAACACATTGATCAATTCCCATAGTGGCTGGAGGTCACTGACATCCAACAAGGCGTTCTGGTTGCTGAAACGGAAGCTTAAATTGTCTACTACTTAGATCATGTACACAAAGCGAAATATACAAGAACACGTTATTTACAAAACCAAAATCATCTGAATGCAAAGGCAACTAAATGACATGCACACATCACTTAGCGTTTGGCAGTTTCAATAGATTGTGTCATATCTGAGTATTCAAGGGAAACTCTATATCCTCCTCAATGTCCAGCTCCTGATCTGTGTCTTCTGAAATGTCCGAATCTATTTCTCCTTGTGATAATGGCGAGGAGGAGCATTGTGACCGGCTGTGTGACTGGGCCAGCTCTGTGCGCCTCAGGTCCGGGCTCGCCCCAGATTCTGACAAGACACCATCGCACTTTCTTACTGCGCCTTCATCCTCCAGCTCCCGCTTACTACCCTGAGGATTTTCCTGGGGAAATAAAAAGATAAAGATCAATAACCTGAAAGCGTTTGCAACAGAAGTACTGCGCATTGCTTTTACGCAGATTTAAACAAAAAAGTTAAATAAACTTCCACTCTATTGACTCCTATTGTTTCCGATCCTGTCATTTGTCTCGCAAACAATACAAATGTTGAAATACGATGTTAAACCAAGGCAATTCCAATTGGCATACCTGTTTGAGTCTTCGCCACTTTGCTCTTCGATTTTGGAACCATGTTTTCACCTGAAAAACAGAGTTTCAAATTTGTCTCAAAGCAAAATCACATCCATTAAGAGACAATATTTCATCGATTTGTGTTCTAATATATTATACATTTTAAAATTAGGCTATGGGGCCTATAAATAAACAACATGGTCACTTTTGAAATACTTGAAATTGCTTGCTGACCTGTCTTTCACTCAGTTGTAACATTTTAGCCAGTCTTTTTCGTTCTGGAGGTGACAGGTACTTCTGCGTCTCAAACTTCTTCTCCAGCTCTATTGTCTGGTCGTTGGAGAAGCGCACTTGACCGCCTTTTCTCTTGTGTAAAGGGCGTTGGATAAATGGCGTCCACAAAAGTGGTTTACCTGTGAAAACACATACAATACAGAATTAACGTTGTCAAACATGAGTTCAATAAAAATGCACAGGAAATGAATGAAAAGTATAAAATATGCATTAATCAAAATTTACAGTTAGGCTACAGCGGTTTCTTCACAAGGCATCCTGCAAATAAAGATAATCTTTGAGTGTCAGTTTACTGCACACATCCTCCACTTTTAAGGAAGGCCGTGAGAGTGAGTGAGAGAGAGGGACAATGGCAAAATATCCGTCCATGTGTTTCCTGAAGTTTTATCTGATGAGAGAGGCTTTACCATTAACGCCCAATCCGTTGCACTTTACTGCAACTGTTGCATTTCGTTTCAACATCGACATTTACATCACGAATTATGTCAAACCAAAAGAGTCCTGAAATAATCAAATTAGCTGACAATGTGTAAAGACAAAACTGGCCGACGCCATTGGGTCTATGAAAATAATTGATGAAAAGTAGGCTATTGTAGGTCTATTATAGATATATTATCCTAATTAAATTGTGAAATGAAATTAATAGCCTACAAAACACGGTTAAAAATATCATAGGCCTTTTCTTTTTGATTAATGTGATTAAAAGTGCATCACAATATAATAAACCTATAGGTCATTAAACAAGCACCAGGATTGATTAAAAACAAATGCATGTTTGTGTACTGTTTAGTTTTAGTGTCCTTAAAGCTACATCCCGCACAGAGGAAGTAAACAATATCAGAAAAACGGATCCCGGCTATCAGAAGTCGAGTGTTTCCTGAATATGTCTGTATTGAGGATGTCGATAAAATAATCAGCATCGTGCACGACTCCCGAGGAAGCGCCTGCCTGAGGCGGGCAGGAAAACATTTAACAGCTTCTGAAACCAGATTTACTCCTATCGAGAGCTCAAGGTTTCCTGTATGAACGGAAAGGGTCAGGCTTGCTGAACAGAGACGGTTAACCCCAGGCCGACACTTTACTGCTGAAATAACAAGTGATTTAGGAGCATTCTTAGTCACTGCTCTGATGTTGGGAACAATGGGGTTTTCTAAAGTCAAGGCCGTTGACGTCCAAGACTGGACAATTTGTGTCATTACAATATGTCTGTCAAAAAAACTAACCATGATAAAGTGTGATAGCTAATGCATTCAAACCCTCCAAACCCAATTTACACAGGCCCGCATTAGTAAAAACAAAACAAAGAAAAACTATTGTGGAAATGTTTACGCCTACAATTATTATCGCGTTGATATCCCCCCCCCCCTCACAATATTGGGAAATTGTCAAGTTGACTGTCTTAGTGGTTTTGAGAAGCAATACAATACATTAATTTAAGTCAGATAGTTCATGATGAGGACAAAATGCGCCATGTTCAACTTACCAAGAGGATCGTGTCTTAGAAGCGCTTGAGTGTAGTCTCCCATAGAACGGTGAAATGGATAGATGGAATTGGCGAAAGCTCCCGAGGCATACGTGGCCGTCAGCGCGGCGTGGTGCGAGAGGGCTGGATGGATAGGCGTTGGTTCATAGATAGGGGTCCTGTACGGTGACACCAGACTGGTAAAGGATGAGTTCGGAGATGGGAGGGTTGGCATCGGGAACAAGGTAGAAGATGCCGGCGAACCATTCCGACCCAAGATATCTTCAATGTAGAAAGGAGTTGGGTGGACGGGCTGGATTGGAGTAGGTGCGTAAAGAGGAACGCTGACCGTAGGAGCTGGCGATGCGTGCTGGTACTGCATGGTTACAGACCTATATGTGTAATGTGCAGCTGAATTGCGCTGTGATCTACCTTACTGAAAGGTCTTAGGCTTCAGGAGAAAGTGTTGAAGGTGCGTCTCTGTCCATGGGGTGCCTAGGGTCAGTTGGCGTATCCGACAACAGTTTAGTCTGCTTCATATCGCTGCTCAGAGAGGGAGGAGATAGCAGAGTAGACAACTTCCTGCAGGTACACACACATTCTGATTGGTCCACTCTGTTTAAGAGTGTGCTTTCTAATGAGATAACGCGTTATGATGCAGGGCCCACCTTAACAATGTTTTACCCCATTGCTTCTAATATTTATGGTATAACTTGGTAAACTATTTTGACTGTAATGTTGGCTGTATTTTTGTAAACGCAAGTCTATAAAGTAGGCCTAAAAATGGTGAAGGAAAAAAGTAGGTTCATTCGATTATAACGTTGAGTCACATTATCTATCTCTTTGCTAATTGTTTTGGGACTGATGATGGCGAATACTGTGAGTAGCCTGTGTGACTTATCAGACTTTTAATGTTATCGTTGAATTAACAATAAGATAAAATAGTAGCACGTGATTAACTCAGGATTTGGATGATTGAAGTTATCCCGACATTCATATCAGTATAGGTTCATCAACTTAACAATATATCAGTTAGTGGCTTTTAGCGCACTAATTTATATGTGATTATCCCTTGGTCGTTTCCTGATTGTTGAACAGCAATTGATAAACTTCGGAAAACGTTTCAATGCAATCATCTAACCAGTAGGTTTTCTGCTCTCTCATTATCAAACGTTATTGACTTGTCTGTGCAAAATGGGAAATGCTAAGGAACTTTGAATAGCCCATATGCACTGCTGGCATATTGTTACACCTACGACTGTACAAATAAGCTATTTTAGACAATAATTCCCTTTGACGCGCGCGGGTTGACATGCGCGTCGACATAGGCCTGATAGATAAAGGCAACTTTCTAACGGTTGTAGGTAGGCCTCATTTAGATAGCGTGACCCAAGGAATAAACATTGATTCAAGAAAAGCAGAGGAAATATAACCTCACATGAAAGACAAATCAGTAAATGGCCAATATTTGGACTTTGACAATCATTGCTGTGAATTGATCCGCCTGTGACTTTCTGGCGTCGGACCCCTGTCCAACGGCTGATAAATCAGGGGAGAACGCTGGTTATCGCAGGTCTAATGCCATCGAGCGCCTAGGTGACACTGTTGGCGCCATAGTACCTCTTCGAGGGCCTATGGTCTAGTTGTTTACTTGAAATCAAAAGAAGAATCAGAAATAAGAAATTTAAAGTAGGCTATTTAGCAGATCAGTCTATGCACATTTGTTTTGTTTTTTTGTTTGTTTGATACATTATTTGAGCCGTGTTTCTCGTTAGGGCCAATTTACAATCATATGTAAATTGGTTTGCAAGATTTAATTGATATGAACTAGATTAAACTGAAAAAAAGCAACAGGTAGCTACACCTCAAATAGACTATTTTGCATAGCCACAACCTTTTATATAAAATGTAAAAAACAATGCTTGAGCGAGTTAAGATATTGTCAGTTCATTCCAATTTTTTTTAGGTAGGCCTATTTAGTCTACCTGAATCAGGTAGTCATATATCTTCCTAAAATATCAGGTACGCCTACTGTGATGAAAGCTATCAATCTATCAATTAGGATTATAAACACGGTATTATAATAGGCCTATATTCTGTATAATCAAATTATTGAAAATCAGTATATTTGAGAAAATTGGGACTAGTCAATACCAAGACTGGCCAAATCAGGATTTTGACATGTATTTTTTGTTATTTTAGGCCTCAGTCTATGACAATTATTAATCTGCTATCATAAAATACTAACTTGTTGAGGGTATTTGCCTGTACTTCACTTTTACAATGTTTCACAATCTTGCTGGCACATTTTCATCATGGCTTGGTGCACATGGAAAGGCTGAAAATTAGAGCATTTTGCTGCCATCTGCTGAAAGACTGACACTATAAAAACGAATCAACAAAAAAACATACTTTTTACTTTACAAAATAATTTGCTGAGTACATTAATGAGTTTATGGAGCAACGACAATACAATATTTGTGGAAATAAAAGCAATTCAACAACTGTTCCTGATGGGTGAATCAAATTTTAATAGACAAGACTTATTTTTGACTGAGATTCATGTACAGATATTCTGTGTCTACAGGACACATTAGTGAAGATATCAAAAAAACAAAAAATCATTGTTAACAGTGACCAAAAATAAAAATGGTGCTGCTTTCAATTATCTCCCCCGTTTGTAACAGGGAAAAGTTTCCGCCCACCGACCGAGAATTCTGGTTGGTTTATTATGGTTCCGCCCTCCACCATCGCCTGAATTGACAGCCGAGACAGCGCCATGTATCGCTCTCTGAGAAACGTCCAGCGGTTAAACTGCAACCTCCCTGCGTTGCAGAGGAACATTGCCAACAGAAAGCATAGCCCTTCATTTAGCGCAATCGTGACATCAACCAGAATGGTAAGTTATCTGCTTTATAGACAAAAAGTAATGAACTCTCCTTGTAAACTGCAGGCCCATAAATGACCTTATTAGCTAGCCAAGCTAGCTCTAACTATCTGAAATGAATGAATAGTTGGTTAGCAAGCTAGCTAACATGATTTGAAACATTTTTGTGCTTTGTGTCAGCTGTAGCAGCTATCGTCTTTTGTGTCATTTACATACATTAACAAACAAATAAATGTGGTTGGATTTTATCTAAGTATAAGCTAACTGATTAGCTTTTCAACTGTTTTAGGTTACTAGTATCACTAGCAAGGAGAGAAGGTCAAAGTCAGTAAATTGTAGCTTGCCAGCTAGTACTAGCGACATGCAGAGCCAATTCCATAGTGTCTCTGAAGAACTGGCAGTTGCATAACTCTTCAGTTAAGCCACTACGCAGTATGGGCATAGCATGCTGTTACAGTGTAAAATAATACAATAAAATATTAACAAAACAAAACAACAAAATCACTGTGTGAAATGAAGTATCTATTATGCACTAGTTCCACTTCAGATTTTGTTGTGATTCTGTCTTAAAACAATGTGATGTAACATGAACATACTTACAATGAATGTGTTTTTTTGATCAGGCCAGCTCAGAATACAGAATTGAGCGAGATACATTTGGAGAGCTCAAGGTGCCAGTGGACAAATACTATGGTGCTCAGACTGTCAGGTCCACCATGAACTTCAAGATCGGAGGACCCACAGAGAGGATGCCTGTAAGTCCTTCTTCAACATGACTTCGCTTAACAACAGATGCATACCATCGAGCACTTTTCGATATTCCTGGGTCCACATCATCACAAACATTTCTGTGACTGTACATCTACATATCTGTAAAAAATCTATTTAGTTACTGACTGCAAGCAAGGCACACAACTGTTATCTCACATACAGCCTACATTATTATTATAGCCATTGCTACTCGTCCCTAGACTTGATGTCAGGTGTCAAAATGTGCATCATGTTTGCTTTGCTATTGTTTTGTGGAAGGTTCCGTTGCGTAGTATATGAAATATTCCAGTTTGGTGCTGAATCGAGCGAGTGGCATGTTGCGAGCTAGCTGTGTGAGCTAGCTGTGCGAGCTAGCTGTGCGAGCTAGCTGTGCGAGCTAGCTGTGTGTGTTCCGGCTGTAGAAGTTAGCTGCAGGAGCATCAGCAGTGTTGGCCTCAGTTTGGCGGAGGATATCAGTATGCAGCTGCAGACTTGTATGGACAGATGGGGCGGCCGCAAGAACACTTCACAATCTTTCCCAGAAGTCTGCTTGCGGCCGCCCCTCTCTAGTTCATACATGTTATTTCTAAAGATGGAGATATCATCCTCAGCCCTGTTGTTCGTTGGTCCAGATCCAGGTGATCAAAGCTTTCGGGATCCTGAAGAGGGCAGCAGCAGAGGTGAACAAGGACTATGGACTGGACCCAAAAATTGCTGACGCTATCGTCAAGGCTGCAGATGAGGTACGGCCCAGCTGTTAGATCAAACAAGCTGATATTCTGAGAAAAAAAAAGAAAAAACAACTAACAAAGACAAACTCTATACTGAGGCTGGCAGGATATAATCTCTTGGACTTTTGAGTCACTCTCTGGGACCTGGCCTCATCCATGGGGTCTATTCCCTGCAGGTGACAGCTGGTAAACTGGATGACCACTTCCCCCTGGTGGTGTGGCAGACTGGGTCTGGAACCCAGACCAACATGAATGTAAACGAAGTAATCAGCAACAGAGCCATCGAGATGATGGGGGGCAAGCTGGGCAGCAAGGACCCGGTCCACCCCAACGACCACGTCAACAAGAGCCAGGTGAACAAGACAGATCATCATTCATATATTTGTTCAGCGACATGGCACTGCAGTGGTAATCAGTGGTAATCCTAGCCTGTTGTATGGTGGTGCTGTATGTCTGCAGAGCTCCAATGACACGTTCCCCACAGCCATGCACATCGCTGCAGCCAAGGAGGTCCACGAGGGGCTGATCCCAGGCCTGCAGATGCTGCACGACGCCCTGGCCGCCAAGGCCGAGGAGTTCAAAGACATCATCAAGATCGGACGCACACACACGCAGGACGCCGTTCCCCTCTCTCTTGGACAGGTACTGTACTTTTAGACTGTTTCATCTCAGTCTCAGCTTTTATTTGACGATGGCTGTGATGGAGGAGGTTGAAGCAACTAGGGAAGTTTAACTTGTTAACTGAAAACCATGTGTCTCTTATTATGGAGTCCATAATGATCTCAGGAGCTCTCCCATTGATTCATTGGTCTTGGGAACTGGCATGTGAATGTCATGTGACGGATGCTCCGCTGGTTCTATGGAAGGATTGAATTTTAGCTTTTTACTTTTTAGCTTGAAGGAATATGACGGTATTAGTAGTAAATTGACATACTATTAACACGTCTTGGGCTATTCTAGAACGTAGTATGTCAAAAATCCAAAACAATTTATTTGGTCATAAACCTTTTGAAGATACGTATATTTACTAACTCGTTACTAACATTGTGTGTGTGCATCATGCAGGAGTTTGGAGGGTACGTCCAGCAGGTGAAGTACAGCATTGAACGGGTGAAAGCTGCCATGCCCAGGGTGTATGAGCTGGCTGCAGGTGGCACTGCAGTGGGCACTGGCCTCAACACGCGTATCGGCTTTGCTGAGAAGGTGGCAGCTACAGTCGCCTCTCTCACAGGTAGGGCTACGCCCACTGTTTAACCCTCCACCAATGAGACACCTCTCCTGGCTCCTCCAGTTCTCCTACTGTGAACGTCAGATACGGATGAGATGGATTTGTTTGTTCTGTTTGGAGTCTTGGTATCAGGGAGGTGACATCATCGGAACAGTTATTTCTCCTTGTAAGACGTGTCTAAAAGAACACATCCACACAGACAGGCATGCACACAGAGCAATATATGTTCTCCATGTCATCTTCAGGCTTGCCCTTTGTGACCGCCCCCAACAAGTTTGAGGCACTAGCGGCCCATGATGCCTTGGTGGAGCTGAGTGGGGCTCTGAACACCGTGGCGTGCAGCATGATGAAGATTGCCAACGACATCCGTTTCCTCGGGTCCGGCCCCCGATCGGGCCTGGGGGAGCTCATCCTGCCTGAGAATGAACCAGGCAGCAGCATCATGCCGGGTGAGTCCTGCTCAACCCTGGAGTTTGCTTTCGACGATTCGACGTGTAATATTGTTAGATAAGCAGTAGCCAGCTCACAAGCTTTTCTAACGTTAGTAGGAGCAACAGTGAATATGTTTGCCCTCTTTGTCTTGAGGGCAGTAAGTCAGCTGGGATGTGAAGCCCCAGCTGCTGGTGCTCATCCCTGCCAGCTGGCTCTCAGGTTACGGCTCTTATTTTAGGACGAGCGCTTTCTCGCCACTCCCTGACCTTTGAGCCCTCCAGACCCAGAGAGACTGTTGATATTAGTTTAGCTACAGAGAGCTGGCCAGTAACATGCGGTAGCGTTATCCAAATTAGTTGGTCGTAGTACAGGGGTCTCCAACCTTGTTCCTGTAGTGCAGGGGTAGGCAACCCTGGTCCTCAGGTGCCACTGTCCTGAATGTTTTAGATGTTTCGCTCTGTGGAAGCCGGGTAATGACCATTCATTTGAATCAGGTGTGCTGGAGCAGGGAAACATCTAAAACATGCAGGACAGTGGCATCTGAGGACCAGGGTTGCCTACCCCTACTGTAGAGCTACCTGTCTGTAGGTGTGTGCTCCAACCACCGGTTCAGCTAGCCTGATTCACCACATCAACCAGCTAAGTATTAGAATCAGGTGTGGTAGATTGGTGTTGGGGCAAAACCCTACAGGAAGGTAGCTTTCCAGGAACAGGATTGGAGACCCTTAACATAGTAAATGTGAATGAGGCCCAAACTGAAGTTGTTGTTAAAAACAAAAGAAAAAAGAAAAAAACTCTGAGACTGAGTCTCTAGAGCTGTTACTCCTGTGGTGATCATGGGAGACCGGGGGGGTTGACTGCTGTGTGTTTCATGCTGTGTGTGTGTGTGTGTTCCAGGCAAGGTGAACCCCACCCAGTGTGAGGCCATGACCATGGTAGCAGCCCAGGTGATGGGCAACAATGTTGCCGTGACTGTCGGAGGCAGCAACGGACACTTCGAGCTCAACGTTTTCAAACCCATGATGGTAAGATCTCTCTCTCACACCATATTTTTTTAAACATAAACTATTAATTGCTTATACAAGATGGAAGCAAACATTGAGTAAGGAATGCCTTGTTATTTTCAAGGACATTTCCAGATCCCAGTAGAACATCATGTTGAATACTTCAGCTTATTGTTTGGTTTGCTGTCTTTGTTGTGTGAATTATTAAATGGGGTTGTTGCCATTGTTGTCTACTAAAATATTTACAGCAAGCTTCATTATTCATCCCAGTAACTGATTGTCCTCAAGAGGTCCTCCCAGCTCCTACCATTGTTTCATCAAAAAGCCTTCTAACAACACCTTCAAATCAGGATATAAATTATTAAACAATTCTGCATAATGATAGTTGGTAGTCCTGGTAATCATTGAAGGACTGTGATTGTTAGTTATATGTATCCTAAACTAAAATAATTGGCCCTATTTTGAGTGGAATGGTTTGCTTTCTTTGTTCATTGCAGTCCTGTTCAATCTCTGCTCTCTCTGTACCTCCTCCCCCAGATTAAGAATGTGCTAAACTCTGCCAAGCTGCTGGGCGATGCCTCTGTCTCCTTCACTACTAACTGTGTGGTGGGCATCGAGGCCAACACAGAAAGGATCAACAAGCTGATGAACGAGTCCCTGATGCTGGTGACAGCCCTCAACCCCCACATTGGTAAAATGCTTTATACTCTGCTCTCCACTAGATGGCAGACACACACAGTCGCAGCAATGCCCAGATGAATTCACTGTGAATGACATTCAGGTGCTGGTTGATTTTCTCAGATGTAGCCTTTCTTCCTTGCCTCCTTGAAATAATCTTTGATACGAATCGATTGGATAATCCTGTTATTTCTCATTGGCCTTTCCAAGAAATTAACCTGTTACCTGACGATTTCACGGTGCTCTATAAGCCATCACAGATATATGCCTTTCGATTTTTCTGTATGCACTGCCTTCCCTTTATCACAGGCACACACACAAACACACACAAAAACACACACAATCTGTGCCAGGGCTGAAGGAGCAGGTCTGAGCGGGGCCCAGGTGCTCCTCCTCAGGGGAGCATGGGCAGCTAGCAGGCTGCTTATCGATGATCCTCATCAGACTTGCAGATGCACACAAGGCCCCAGTTGGAATACTCTGGCTGTGTCTCATTCCTTCCTGCCTTCCTTTGAGGAATCCCTGGGCTGATAATAGACCGGTTAAAGGTGTACGGAAGGGTTGCTCTTCAGTCAAGTTAAAGCAGACAGTATGTATGGAAGGAAGGATGTGACAGAGGCAGAGGAGTGATTCCAGAATATTCAGTGGGGAAGGGCTGTCGCTCTGTTTGTTTTAAATTGAATCCCACTGCGTTTCTGTGTTCCAGGTTATGACAAAGCTGCCACCATCGCCAAGACTGCCCACAAGGAGGGCTCTACACTAAAAGCTATGGCTGTCAAGCTGGGCTACCTTACAGATGAGGAGTTTGATCAGTGGGTGAAGCCTCACGAGATGCTGGGCCCCAAATAGACACTCACACAGCATCACAATGGTTAAATGTCTTATGTCTTTGTACAAATAAATTTTTTTTTTTTGTTGAAACAGTACAGTTGACTTTGATGATGTTTCTCATCCGATTCAGACTGTGTTTGGTTTCTCAATGCAAATCTAACGGAGCATTTGGAAATGTTTGCCTCATGAAAGGTCAAGATGTAGTTTTCGCTCCTTCTCTATTTCTCTCACATGCACTCTCTTGGACACATGCACTTTTCTCCTTCTCCCTTTGTTTTGGCCAAAACGTAAACCATATCCACACATAACTTCTGTTCTGGACTTCCCCTCTGTGTGCATGTGTGGCCATGGTGTTGCAAAATAATGAAACAAAAATAGATAAGTATTGAACTGTTATTTCTATTAATCATAGCCACGGTGGAGGACATTATGATGTTTCCCATATCCCTTCATTCATTGTCCATACTCACACTTGAGATTGGATACATGGTGTGCCTCTGAATGAAGTTGTTGAGTCATTTATTCTGCTGTTCAATGTTGAATACCTGGTGTCCACTCTGGCTGATGCATTTTTCAAAGGATACAGCACAAGGAAAATGATGTCATACTTGCCATTGGTCTGAACAATGGGACTATACCTTCCACAGTCCTCTATGGCTTTCATGCTCCCAGCCTCCAATACTACAAATAGCTTCTGTCCTTCTAGTATCCCTGAAGGAACATGATTAGATAGGTTAAAACTGACAGCTGATTCCAATCCTTGAGTTATCAGAACAAAAATACTTTTTGAAAGGAAAATGAAGAGGCAAAGAGAATGAACCTGGAGTGAGGAGAAACATGCAGGGGGACTGGCAAGCAGGGGGTGGAGAAGGAGCACGAGGAGGGAGTGATGATAAAGAGGCTGTGGATGAGGAGAGCAATGCCGGGTGACAAGTGATGGCCCTCTGGGTAGCTCCCTCAGAACAAACACTTAGCCCTGGGGACTGGGAGGTGAGATGGGCCTCGATCCAGGCTGCGATGGCATCGATTAACCAAGGTATTTGCAACACATTGCATTCCTAGCAGATGCTGGATCATTGGTAACGATAAACAACCACGCCATAGCAGCTGTCGCCGAACTAACGCAGTCCAACTAGTCCAACATCAAGGATCAGGTATGTATTGCTATCATTCTGCCAAGGCATGGAGAAATGCATCAGACATGTGGTTGATATATGTGGGGAGGGATTAGGATGATTCTAAGGGTCCTGGTCAGACAGGGGCCTAGCGGAACCCCATGCTTTCCTGTATGATTTGGATTTTGTGGCCCGGAGTACAAATTAGCCAGGGGGCCCTGACATGGCCCGGACAAAGATACAATAAATACATTTAAGGCAGCGGTTTTCAACCCTGGTCCTCAGGGACCCCCTGTTCTGCATGTTTTAGATGTTTCCCTGTTTCAAAACACCTGATTCAAATGAATGGTTGATACGACCTTAAACCATTGATTTAAGATGTATTGAATGAATTCCACAAATTAGATTTCCAAGTAGCCTTGGGACTTTGGATTATGAATGCTCCGCAAGAGAGGTATTCTCAGAGGATAATAGAGTGTCTCACATTAGTAGTACCCAGTATGAATAAGCTTCTTGTGACAAGTTGCAGACGTTCAATGATGTGAGCAAAATACTGAACATTTATCAGAGTCTGAGATTATTTGAACATGAATCATCAACAGCACAATGACAGGAATCTGTAGGTACTGAGTGTAGTTTTTCTTTACATCCATTACCTTGTGTGAGAGTACATATTCTAAGGTAGGCCCTATAGCCTACAGGACCAATAAAACAATATTATAAGTTTTTGTTATAGCCCCCCCCCCAAAAAAAAAAAAAAAAACTAACAAACAAATTGAACTTCTATAAACTGCTGTTTGAGGATCGATAAGCATATTTGTGCCATTGTCACGATGTGTGAAATTTGTTCCCCATGAAGTAAAGAAATGCTCTGTTTAAAATCGATTCTTTCAAACCGTGTTTACCATTGAGGCAGTTACCAAGGAGCTCAAGCTGATGTGGATTCCTAGCACGCGATTGGCCCCCAGGTCGGGGCGCGTTCACGGAGTTCTAAGAGTGCTTGCGCGCTCCTCCTTCTTGGCTTCGAAAGGAGAGGAGAGGACGGCAGCAGTGGCGGGTTCACATCGAGTGCCAGATTTCTAAATTTTCCGATGAATAATCACAGAATAATTATTTCAACTGGAAGCTGACAACCTGCGCTGAACATCCTTCTAAAGAAAACTGGGATTTGTCCGCGAGTTGTGGTTGGGGAGAAAGGTAAATATACGAATATGGTATTAAACTAATGTCTCGAGATTGAGGGATAGAGTGTCGCCTATGGCTGCATAGCTTTGGTGGAACTGTCCCAGGTGCTGAAAACAGAAACAGGTTCAGCCTTTCAGATCGGCTACTGTGGGCTACAGCAGATCGCACCTACTGCCCTTTGGTGTGTTTCATGGAAGAGTTGGGCAACCTCCTTAATTAATGAATGTGGGAGGTCCGCTTTTCTTACCACACTGTTGCTAGAATACAGTGTGATATGCGTGTACGTGTGTGTGTTTATGCATAAATCGCTCTGGACACGGCCATAGCATCTTGTTTTGAAAATAATGTGCTGACCTACCTTATAATACCTTGAATCGAAATGACAGCAATGATTGCTGCTCATTTTGAGAACATAAAATATTATTTGAGTTGTCACCTGAATACATATATGTGTGTCATGTTTTACAAGTAGTCTGGCCAAAACTATAATGATTTTTGCCCAATTCTAAACTGAGACTATAACCGCTTTTCTTGTCGTCGTCATAGCATAAATGATAATTTAATGTGGAAAAGTCTGATTTGTCCACAGGGGTTACACTATGCCCGCTCAGCATCCTCATTCTGTGTAGCCTTCACACCAAGGTAACATTGTTGAAACCGCGTCTAGTAGCCTATTTTTGTTTTCTCTTTCAGGAGTAGGCTAAACGTACCGTTGACGGTTGATCACACGAAGCATGGCGCAGACAAACAACTACGGGCAAAGCAGCAACGGGGTGGCGGACGAGTCTCCCAACATGCTGGTTTACAGAAAGGTAAGACATACTGCTTCTGGAGCCAGAATGTCTCTGTATGTTGAGTTTATCTCACCAGGATTACTGGGTTCTAGAATTTCCCAATATCTAACTGGACAATTTGTAGGTTTGCCTAGGTTTTGAAATGAACTGGATATGTGTATGAGCTGCACCTTTTGGTTTAGGTGTCAGTGATATGCAAATGACCAGGATGTGACCCCAAAACTGGTTTGTTTAAATGCCCAATCAATGCCCCCCTACTGTGTTAGTTCCTGTTGGATGTTTGATTATGTTATGCCATGTGACATGGTGCTCAATTCCTGGGCTATGGTGAAGGTAGAACAATATTGACAAAGGCATGCATGGAGTAGATTTGTTTTCTCTCTCTCTCTCTCTCTCTCTCTCTCTCTCTCTCTCTCTCTCTCTCTCTCTCTCTCTCTCTCTCTCTCTCTCTCTCTCTCTTTCTTTGTCTCTCTCAGTACATTTCATGTGTTAAGCAGGAGAACTCTTATCTGTCCAGGAATCCAGTCATACATCTCGCTGTAAACAGAAAAAATATGGTTTTGAGCTTATAGTAACAAGGCTGTAGTTTGTAGCCGTTGATCCATCTGTGGCAGTGAAACTCAGCATGCCTTTTGTATTCTTCTTAAAAGTAATAGACAATATTGTAACAAACTATTTTGTAATTGAATGCAGTGTATATATAAGGTGATATTATGTTTAACCAGGACTTTATAATGTGGTGTATGGAACAGTAAACAGACTCCCACAGTTAATGTCAGTCTGAGGATGTTGTAAATAGTCGGTTTGTGTTTCCCCTTAGTTTCAATAGGTGCTTTCTCAAGAACAATTATTCTATACTTTCAATGGACATTTTGCAGAAACTTGTGTTCACTGTGTCACCAACAGAGGGGAGGCATGCTGCCAGTAGCAGTGGCAGCCATGTGTTAGCTAGGATGCTAGCAGACTTGCTCTGGTACGCTCTGTGGAAACCCAGCCTGCTCTTGTCCCCGTCAGAACCGTGGGGTGAATCATGCTCCTCCCTCAGTTTGCCAGATGATGCATTTTTCATGCGGACCAACATCTGTGAACGTCTGACACATATGGAGGAAGCGGCCGGCGCTCTGATTGGTTCAGCCAGTGTTCTAGGCAGCAATGAGGTGTTAGATACAGTACTCCACCAATCAGGTGTGGCGATGATGATGCCCCTGACCTACGCTGGAAAGATCTGTGGCAGGCGGCAACATAACAATGTACAATGATGATCATCACTGTGTGACAGTGATTCACACCCCCCACCGTCTTTTGCCTTAGAGGATGATTGGCCTTAGTTTGCGTTAATTATTTTAGATGTATGACAAAGAAACAGCTTAAAATAGCTTTTATGTTCTGTAAAATATTTACCCTGTGAGCCCTTGCTACAGTATGCCCTTGTGTGAGCCCTTGCTACAGTATGTGGAGATACATCACATAGATCATTCTCCAGTGTGTCCTCGAACATTGAAAATGGTTTGCATATTGATGTAATTCAAAGGGAGATGGAGTCAGACTGTGTTTAGCATGGGGCTGACAAAAGAACCCCACCGTCCTGGAAGCATTGGGCGATGAGAATATGTATCAGGTTAATAAGTCCCAGAGGAGTCTTTTCCAGCCAGGCGAAAGGCGAGCTGTCCTCGACTGCCGACGTCAGACTAATTAAAAGCCTCAAACTGTGGCTTCTGTGCTTCCTGAGCTGTTGCCGGGATTGCAAAAGCACATGTGTATGTACATGCTGGCACACTACCACACACATGCGCATGCATGCATGCACAGAAACACAGCCAGCTTGTATCTGTGCATTTAACTCTGTTCATTACTTGTATCCATTTTTGGCTGATTGTTTGTTTGTGCCTGTTTGTGTATATGTCTCTCAGTCTGTGTCTGTGTAGAGATGGGTAACATTGCAGAACACTCTCATCTAAATACAAGCCAGGACTGCAGCTAAAGCTCCTCTGTGCATGGAGCTAAGTGGACGATGGCAGCCATTTCCAGCAGGGGGAAAAAAATGAACAAAAGTAAAATAACATGGCTTCCATCCAAGCAATTTGGTTGTGACGTCAACACAGGGACCATGGTAGCTCCATTCCTTCTCCCGGGGAAATGTGTTGTGTTTTCTGTTGCCTGAGTGAGGCCCTGAGTGAAATAGAGGAGGGTTGAGGGGTACTTAAGTAGAAACTAGAGGAGCTCTCAGAACATTTTCTTCTGTGCTGTCAGAGGAGTAATATAGTTGTTAGTTTACTGCTGGATGTTCTAATGAGTTCTTAACCCATGTCCGGTTTGAAGGAAGGACATGATTTTAAAGGTGAGGTGTGGTGGGAAGGAACACCGTTTTAGAAGGGAAGTGTTATGGTAAGGAGTGCAGTATTTAAAGGGGAAGTGTGGTGGGAAGGAGCACTGTATTAAACGGGAGGTATCATGGGAAGGAAGACAGTTTGAAAGGGGAAGTATGTCGGGAAGGAACACTGTATTAAAGGGGGAGGTATGGTGGTGGGGAATGCATTTTTAAAGGGGAAGTGTGATGGGAGAGAATGCTGTCTTCTCTATAAGCATGCTTCGCCTGTCCTGTTTATCCATCCTTTCCCTCCAGAGTGACTTTCTCTTCATCTGGGTCCAAGCCAGCCACGCAGCTCCCATAATCTGCTCTTTGAAGTTTCTTCACTGCCACAATGCTGACTCCAGTCAGGCCTTTGTCAGCCTAACAGAATTAAATATCTTCTGGTGGAAAGTAGGCCTCTATAGTAAAGGCTTTATGTAAACCATTTCCCTCTCTGTAGGAAAGTGTTTGCCTGTAAATGAATGAACAAACACCATTTAGGTATAAATAGAAAATATGCACACAAAAGAACCCGTCCCAAATTCTCCCTGTTGTCCCACATACATGCCCTAATCTTCTAAGTGTGTCTGTTGGGTTGGGGCTGTGTTTTCCTCTAATGCCTGGAAGGGTTCCCATGCTTTTATCAGCTGCCACAAAAGACTGGATCATACTTTCTTTTCTGGAGTGTGTTTGGATTTGTGTAGATCTTAGAGGGGGAGGCAGATGTTTCTGTAGAGCTCCAGCTAGCTCTTCCACACATCATGATATGTCGAGGTCGTATGCGTCAGATGGCTGAGCGGTTAGGGAATCGGGCTATTAATCAGAAGGTTGCCGGTTTGATTCCCGGATGTGCAAAATGACGTTGTGTCCTTGGGCAACGCACTTCACCCTACTTGCTTCGGAGGGAATGTCCTTGTACTGGCTCTGGATAAGAGCGTCTGCTAAATGACTAAATGTAAGAAAAATGGTTCTAAGTCCATCCCTGAGCTGATCCAGCAGTAGGCTACCTCATCCCAGTTTATTTTTGCAGAGAGTAATCAATAGTATTTGAAATGTGTCCGTTAGTTTGGGCTGGTCAGGCCTGGGTGGATGATGGTGTGGGAGTGGACTTCCAGAGCCCAGCGTTACTCATGGCTCAGTGGTTCATCCTCTCAGGGATCCCAGACTTCAGTCACCTGCTGCTCTGCTCACAGCAGCACCACACCCAGCCATTAGTGCAGCACCAAAGGCACAGCTCTTCCCTGTGGCACACACACACACACACACACACACACACACACACACACACACACACACTCACCCACTCACCCACTCACCCACTCACTCACTCACTCACTCACTCACAGACATTAATTCACAAATCCCATTCATAGCGGTTTAGCACACAGATCCGGGTGTGGGTAGAGGCTAGAGTCCAGAGTCTAGATCTCACGGTACAGTGCATTACTTGAATGTTGTTGAATTATTAGTAAATAAAAAATGCCTATTGATCTGTTGTGCTGTGTTGTTGTTGCTTTGAAAATGTCTAGCCGAAAGGTATGTTTTGTCTAGAACTGTGTTATTCACCACATGATCTTAGAGGTACAGAGAGATTGTGGTTAGGTCCTCCCATTATCAATGTACCCACAAGGCCCCAGTGTAGACCTCTGGACTACTTCAACTCTGTCAATATCTCTCCAAAGGTAGAACAGAGAGAAAGAGCAACCACTTTAGTTGAAGTGCAGGCTTCTGGCTCAGTCGGTATGGCAGTGAAGCAGGCCAGGGAGCGTACAAGGTGAACACATGCACACACACACACACACGCACACACATACACACACACATGCACACACACACACCCACACACATGAACACACCCACACACATGGACCCAAACAGTAGGAGATTCCGTTTTGAGTTTCATCTGAACTAGGTGCGTCAGAGACCAGCAGTAGCAGTAGGGGCAAATGATAAAATTTCTCCCTGATCTCTTTGAAAGCCACATCATCACTAAACTGCCTACCACGAATAATGCATCAAAGATGAATAAATTGCTGATGAATAACTGCCCCTCTTTTCCCTTTAATGCCTGAAGGGAAAACAGGTTATTTCGGCGAGGGAGCCTAGGCACATGAGTCACTTGGAAGGTTTCATCAGGTCTGACAGCTCTCTGCCGACCTGGCTTCAGGAAGGGGGGGGGAGATAGTCTGTGAACCTATCCCACTACCGCTCTTTTGGAATTGTAAATATCATGTATATAAATTATCAACAATATATCTCTCTCTATATATAGACATTGTATAATGTATGTGATTGAACTACCTTAATGAATTTACAAATGTATTTCTGAATGAAAAATCTAACAAAGAAATGAACAGACAATTGCACTTCAAGGATATGTGTCAGAATGCATGGTCATGTTCATGGTCTCTCTGTCTAGACAAGGATAAATGGAGCACTTCCTCTAAAGTTATGTCAACATCACTGCTGTGTAGTTAAATGTCTCTGCTACACCTGATCTTTCGTTATGGGTTGGCTGTTGACTGAACAAACAGATTCAGCATACTGCCAACATGCAGTTCCTCAGCAGCATGCAGTTTGGGAAATTAATATTTCAGACGGACAGTGACCTTGTAAATGTTGTCCCCTACAGATTGATATGCACACACACGTGCACACACACACACACACACACACACACACACACACACACACACACACACACACACACACACACCTTTCTCTCTCTGTGTTCCTCTCATTTTCAGTCCCTGTATCCCCTCCCCCCTCCCCCTCCCCCTCCCCCACACACACAGAAGAGTAGGTCTTCCTGAAGTTGAGCATTCATTCTGTGATCAGTCTATAGTTAGTCTAAGTCGGCCATCTGGGGCAGCTGTCTGCTTCAGACATTAACCATGTCAATATTATCTGGCATCTCTGCCTTGGGCTCTGTGCCAACCCCCGGGAGGATTTCACAGACTAAGTAGAGCACAGAAAAGAGCAAGATTCCTGGAGAGAAGCAGACTGCTGAGTCACACTGAGCAGGAAAGGCCAGTGCACCAGTACTGGACTAATCCAGACAGGGAGATCGTTACATCAGCATTACTGGTAATGCTGTCACATCGACAGCTTAAATGTGGTATTGGTGATGAGGCAGATTGTTTGTTGAATTAAAACTAATGACATTAGAAATATATGCTAGGCCGTTGATAAGTCGTTGATAGTTAGTGAACAGCTACAGCCCTCCTCTTTGTTCCGGCATTGTTCTAGTGCTGCAGTGGACCATCCCCAGTTATGGCACACATTTCTTCCCCAGGGGTGTACCTGGGCAGGAGTATGGGTGAGCTAAAGCCTGTCTTTCAGGAGGAGCATATGACCCACTGCCACATTGCTATTCGAACTGGGCTTGTGGCTCACAAGGCCTTCATGTCTTTTAGCTCTCTGCAAAAACACAAACACACACATAAACACACACATATTCACACACTGAGCTAAAGGGAGCATTCAACATTCCCTTTATCTAAAATTAGAACCCCTCACCATTTTAGCCATGTGAGTACACACCACCTTGCTGTTCAAAAACACACGCACGCACACACACACACTTTCTGCCTCACAAAACATCAGTTTATTTGAATAAGAGGAATGAAGCCTTTTTCATTATAATTACTCTACCTACCTACCCTACCCTATTTGCGTCATAACACAGTATCCCAATGAGAATTCAATCCTGTTATTATGGGCTTGAACTCAGGACGCACACAGGCGGCAAATGAGGATTCTACTTCCGATGGTTAAACATACACAAACACATTCTCTGATTACATGCTACACCCTGAAAGACAGCGCTGACTCCAGCTGTTGATGATGAACAGAGTCTCTGAGTAGTCTCTGTCTTCCAGCTCTAAAAGCACAGCTAGTGGCATGATGGAAAGATGAGTGTGTGGGGAGTGGGCGTTCATTAAGATTCAGTGCAATTTTCTCATGCCAGGAAGGGTATTGGTGTGTCCGGGGCTAGGCAGATAAATGATGCAAGATTTCTGAAAACACAGGGCTGGACAAGCAGTCATTACCTTTCTGTGAGGCCTAAAATGTGCCTGTTCAATGTTCCGTTACAGTAATACTCAAAGCTGTGATCTTCTTAACAAAATAAAACAACCTGTGGAACTTGACATTTGGTTCGCCCCATTTGTGTCCCATTTTGACCAAACCTGCATGATGCCAGGTAGGCAGCAGCACCTGGGTTGCAGCGTCCTATTGGCCGAGATGTGTGAGGTCACATAGCTTGCAGCGGGCATGCTGTGCACCGATCTGCCAAGCTGGCTAACATTTACAAAGTCAGGAGAGGATAAAACGCTTTTACTGCGCCTCCAAAGGTTGGCCAAACCTCAGGTGTGCTGCATGCACAGATCCAGCCCTGTGACTGGGGAAGAGACACATGGGAGGATAGAGAGATGGATAGAGTAGAAGAAAGGATGGGTGGGTAGAACTGAGGGACAGGGGGAGGAAGGCACTGTTTGGTTCACTTTCAAAGCGAGTCTCACCCTAGTCTTGTCAGCTGACGGTTTAGTGGCTCAGACAGTGTGTGTTTGTGTGTGTACGTGTGTGTGTGGTTATGTCAGTGCTGCGGGGGATGTACGACTGTTTTAAATGGGGTCTCCTGGGCAAACTCAACTGGACATCAATTGTGGGTTTTCATCAGCTCTTGTTAAACACTCTTCTTCTTCAGCACACCCCACCCCACACTGACGAGACGGGGAGCTTCTCATCTGCGCTCCTCAGGTTGTCATCTCTGAGTAAACTCACCTCAGCATGTGGGATCTACTAATGATAAGAGCTGTAAACTAATTTCCTGCTTCACTGGTTGTGGGGGAGGGGCCAAGCCTGTATTGTCATGCTGGGTGGAGAATGGACGAGTGCTGCTATGATGTGGCTACATGTTGTTAAAGAAGGGTAGCTGAAACTAGAAAAGTCAGTTTTAAATGTATATATCTGCCCCATGGGAGATAGGGGCAGATATGTGATATGTGTGAGGCAAAGTTTTCCGCGGGAGATGACTATCTTGAGGAGGTACATGGAGCTAGACACTGTGAGATGAATCGATAGCTCAGTGTTAATGTTGGAGGGAATACTTGATTTGAATCCATTGAGACAGTTGGGTTGCTAGCTTCAGACAGTCAGATTAAGGCTTCTCTGGGCGGTGAAGCGGCCCTAACGTGTCCCTGTCAATCTGCTACAGTCATATGTTAGCCATAAGCCCCTGAGCAGGTGGGGGTGTACTGTGTGTGTGTGTGGGCTGGGTGGGGGTGGTGTGTGGGGGTGGAGTTGGGAGGGTCAGAGTGGCGGTGATGTACAAGTACTGATGAGGTTCAAGGTCACTTTAGTGACATACTCCGTATTGTAACAGTCATTTTCCTACCGTCAGACCAGATTGCAAAAAACTAAAACTCCAGAACGTCATTCAGTACACTACAAGTGTATCATCTAGCCCAAAGAAATAAGAAATTAAAAGCTTAGCAAAATTGGAATCAAGAGAGTAAAACAGATGGTTTGAGGGTGTGTACAGTTGCCTTAAAAGGATGGCCTTAGAGAAGAATGGAAGACTATTATAACCGCAATATATCCAGTCCAGTTTGCAGGACTGTGGTTTGAAAAGCATTGTTATTAATATGCAACAGGGAGAGCTAGGCACCATGGCTGCTGGGGTGTGAAGATTTCTTCCTGGGAAGCCAGACACGGTTGCCATGCTGTTACACAAGCTCTTCTGCTCTGTGCCTGGCTGCATAAATCAGGAAGGCTCATCAGACAGCCGCCTCGCCTGGCTCTCTCTGTCTGGTAAGATCATTCATATCCTTCACTTTCAACAGAGGAAGGCTCAGTAGCTCCACTTTGATTGGATGAATTCTCCGAATATTGAGTCTGGATATTAAAAAATGTTTTATGGGCAGAGTAATTTAAAACCTTGACTTCATTGGCTTACATGTGGAATATGTCCTCCTGCCATCTTAGGTTGTAAAGATGTGGTCAGCTGTGTTCAGATCTGAGGGGGGTTGAACATCATCTATCACTCTGTCATCTAGCATGGAGAAGTGAAAACTCTTAGCTCAACTTGCTCCCCTCAGGAGCTCTGTGTCTCTGCCGCTCTTTGCCTCGGTTTATCTGTCTTTCTCTCTTTCTCTCTTTCTCTCTTTCTCTCTCTCTCTCTCTCTCTCTCTCTCTCTCTCTCTCTCTCTCTCTCTCTCTCTCTCTCTCTCTCTGTCTCTCTCTCTCAGTAGTCCCTGACTCAGTCATAGGTCTTTTATTTGTCTGTTCTCCACGTCACATCAGCCTTGTGGAGGCCCTGCAAGTTCACTAATGACTATGATTACACACTAACTGTTTGACATTCCACTGGGGAAAATGATCATTGAATAATAGGCCTTGTTTTGATTGAACAGCCAGTGGGCTGCACACTAATACATCATTGTATATCAAGTGTTATCATTTTTCTTTCTGATGTATAGATGGCATTTCTACTATACATAGTAAATCACCGATATACAGGATATTAAGTTAACTCATGTTCTCTAAAGATAGGCCGGTGGCATAAACAGTAACAATAAGGTTGATTTGTAATGTTCTTTTTAAAACACTCCAGGTCCTGTATTATTTAGAACATGATAAGTAGACAGCAACGTGTGGAGAGGGTTGCCACCTGGGGCTGTCTAGGTTGGGGTGTGAGTGGACTATCACCACACCCATGTAGTCTGAGCCTCCATGCATCACAAGAGCCTCATTACATCAGACCATGGGAGATGGCTCAGGTGAAAGAAGAAAAGCTACAACCTGCCTCGGGAAAAACTAAATGAGGCCTTGTTCAAGTAGCTGTATCATGTATAAAACAGCACACAGCAAGGTGTAGCCCGGTTGCAAGCCCATTGTAGTCACCATTATAACGTTCAGTCGTTTCACTGTAATTGTGCTGTGCTCCCCATGAAAAGCTTTGTTGCGGGGTCATTTAGCATGAGCTCAGTCAGAGATCTGAGGTAATTGTTTATTCAACATGATCCAGATTAGCTTGATTAGCATATGTTGGCCTCACTAATTATGATGATATGTCCTGCTGTTACAAGTGGGGTAGAGACGGATAAATGTTCTGTGTATATGTCATGTGTTTTTTAAATCCTTTACTACTTCTCTCACATCGAGAAGCACATGAGCTCTTAAACAAGCATTACGTTTATATGTGGGCAGCAATGTGTGTGTGTGCTGTGCAATACACTCCAACTATCAAACTGGAAAGAATATTACACACTGAAGTCACAGTAATTGAGAGGTCATACATTTCTGTGCAGTATGTAGATGAAACATACCGTAGTAATGATTACCTTCCCTGACACAGATATTAGGGATCGGCAACTGATTGATAATGTTTCCAATGTGCTTTTGCAGCATGCTGTCCGTATCCCCTTTGTCTGTGTGGGGCACATTACTCACAGGCACCGGGAACAGCAGGGCACTAACAGCACCATTATGTCTTTAGCATTATATGTATTTATAGAAGTCTTTCAGAAACTGCTGTATTCTAGTATGGGGTTTTTGCCTGGTATGTCTTTAGTGCTTTGCACACAACAACTTCTTTCACTTCAGAGATAGAAATCATTGGGCCAGTGGGGCCTTTGGGAAGGAAGTTTGCTATTTACAATCCGTCTGAATTTCATTTGATGTCCAGTACTGTTGGAAAACAGTGCACATTCACCGTGCCAATGTTCTCTGGAGCTCAGATGGAGGGTAGATAGGACGTCTTCCTAATCCTCCTCTCATGGTATGACTTCGCAGAGGATTGCTCAATGACTAAACTGTGCTCTTTCTCTTTTTCTGTATCACACTCCTGCTGGCTAGAAGCTATCTCCTCCCCACCCCCCCCAAAAAGCAAAAATGAGATATATTGAGTGATGGTGAGGATCTAATTATTTCTTAATGATCGTCCAGATGGAAATCTGTCTCAGAAAGGTCACCCCCATCTCCCTCTCATTCTAACTCCCCCCCCCTTTCTCTCTTTCCTTCTCTCTCTTTATGTCTCTCCATCTTTCCTTGACATAGTTTAGCTGCCGCCGAATCAATTATGATTCAGTAGTAGAATGACCTTGACGACAGCGACCCGGGCCTCTCTGGGAGTGGTTGCTGTGCGTCAGCCAGGCTGCTGCTGCAGTGGGAGGCCTCTGGACTGGGTGCTGACCGGAGGACGGGTCCCTGGGGCTGGCTGACATGTCCTCTAGTGACAGGAACAGAACAGGCAGGCAAGGACCCCAGCAACAAGGGGGAAGGTTATCTTCAAAATCAAGCAAACTGTATCACAATGATCGCCCCTTCAGATTCCCTTGAGGTTCTGTGAAGCTGGGCTGGAGTGTGTTGTGCCCACTTGAGGAGAGTGTGTAGAGGCTGATTACAAAGGCTGATTTTTGAATCTGGCCATGTAGAGGTGTCTTCAAACAAGCCGTTGTCCATTGCACTGATGCTGAGAGTGTGTTTTAAATGTGTTTCCTATACACTGAAAGCGATGCACATGTTTCTCAACAGATGAGTCACCTTTTCAGAATTATAACTGCTACTGTGCTTCCATTACCCAAGCTGAGTCCTCTACATACCCAACCATGTACAATGCATGCATGCAAGGACAAGAACACAAACGCACAAATGGACTCACAAACACACGTGCACACATGCAAGCACACATAACTGTGTTATTCTAGTGGGGTTTTAAAGACCTCCTGTATCCCTTGTACTCCTGTACCCAGAAGCATGCACACAAACACACACACACACACACATACACTCAGACACACACACACACACACACACACACACACACACACACACACACACACACACACACACACACACAGACACATAGAGACAAACACAGACCCTGGCTAACATGGTGTGTTACTCCTGTGTATTGGAGTGGGGATTTTAGGACAGTGTTCTTGTGTAGCTTTAAGAACACATGGCTACTTGTCAGGTGGCTGAGCGGTTAGGGAATTGGGATAGTAATCCGAAGGTTGCTGTAAGTCGCTCTGGATAAGAGCGTCTGCTAAATGGCTAAATGTAAATGTACTTCACACTTCCTTGCAAGTGTGCGTTAAACCGTGATAGGAGGTGTTGCTTAGTATAATGCATACAGGCTTGTGGCACCTCTTAAACAATACATTGGTGCTTGTCAATAGCCAGCTTGCCACTGTCAATGTTCTATGAATACTAATGTACTCCTTGGAATCCAAAAGTTATTGGCTTTAGCGAATGTGCTATGTGTGATTGAGGATGAAAAGAAATGGGGAGGACTCAGTCATTATCGTATTTGTTCTGGGTGTTTGCCAGGAGAAGGCTGATATGTTGTTGACGGGGAGGGGGTTTGGAGGGTGGAGAGGACAGAAAACACACACATACACACACACACACATATACACATACACACAAACACACACATATACACATACACACAAACACACACAAGCTGTGTGTGTTTGTGTGTATGCCTCAACCAGCCTCAACATACATGGATTTTGTCTGTCTTTTCTGTTTACATCTCATGGGTAAGGAGTTCCATATAACATAGAATACAATACCATTGACTTCCTATTCAAACCCAAGGGCTTAGGATCTGTCAAAGCTAGAATATGATATATAAGAACAGAATCAATTATAAATTAATTATATCTGTAGGGAGCTGAGAACCTCCCTTTCTGCATTTAGTCAGAATGGTCAGCTGGAAATAAGCTCACCTATTGATACTATTTTTGGAAGGGCTGGGACTTCAACTATGGTTTCAACAAAGATATGATTATCTAATCTGTACAATTGTAAAAATAAATGGACCATTATGTGCTTTAGATGAAAGAGTCCACTTAAGGGGAGATCAAATTCCACTCCTTTAGAAATTCCTCTTTGATGTTTACTATAAGTAGCCAGTCCAAGTTCATCTGAAGGGAGGCTTGCTCCCAACTGAACATCTGTTAAGTGAAATGAGAGTATTTGGTATGCCTTCAGGCTAGAACAGTACATCCATCAGTCCCATCCCCTTCAGAGAGAGAGAGAGAGAGAGAGACAAAAAGAGAGACACAAAGAGAGCAAGCGTGATCGACTACCTGTTTGAAATTGTTCACTGTGCACACACATACACACACACACACACACACACACACACACACACGCACGCACACACGCACACACGCACACATGCACACATGCACACATGCACACACACACAACATTATTAAAATGCTGCTTCCTGAGCTTAACAGGAAGCAGGTCTTCCACTCCCGGAGGAGCTGAGGAGGCACAGGAGCTTTGGAGGAGTCAAGAGTTGAGGTCTGAAACTTTAATAAGATACTATGTCAGGAAGACCAGCCAGCGCTAGCCCCATTAAAATAAATCTTACCAAAAGAAATGTCCCAGTGTCCTGATTGAGAGAAAGTGACGGAGGCCACTCTTGGAAGAGTGGAGGAGAGATGGAGGGATGGAAAAAAGAGGGAAACACATGCTGTGTGCATGTGTGCGTGTGTGTGTGTGTACATACGTCCATGTACACATGTCCTTACATTTACATTTTAGCAGACACTCTTATCCAGAGCGACTTACAGTAAGTACAGGGACATTCTCACCGAGGCAAGTAGGGTGAAGTGCCTTGCCCAAGGACACAATGTCATTTGGCACGGCCGAGAATCGAACCAACAACCTTCTGATTAATAGCCCAACTCCCTAACCGCTCAGCCATCTGACCCCCTTAGGACGTGTGTTTACGTGTGTGTATGTGTCTCTGTGTGTGAAATCTGCATATATGAAGAGAAAAGCAAGGTGTCTAACTGAAAGGCTGTCTGTATTGACATTGTTGCTATAGCTGAGTGTGTGTGTGTGTGTGTGTGTGTGTGTGTGTGTGTGTGTGTGTGCGTCATCGCCATCCTGGCTGGAACAGATGTCTGGGGCCGAACAGTCACAGAGTAGGAAGAAGAATTCAAATGAGATGTGTTCAAATCACACAGGGCTTCCTCCCTAGATGATCATTCCAAACAGTGACTTTGCTTCACTGACGTTGGTTTCTGAAAACTGTTTGACTGACGTTGGTTTCTGAAAACTGTTTGAAGTAAAAAGGTCGGCGTTACTAAGGAACCTTGGATCGACAATGGCAGCATCCAGGTTTGGGGCATATTCCCCTCATTATGAAGGGCTCCAGGAATATTAGGTAATATAATAATATAACATGGCATTTTTCAGCAGTATAAATCATGTTATCTGTCTGTCAGTAACCTGAAGAATGAGGCTTTGTTTAGATATGCAGCAGTATATGTCAGTAGAAGCTTTTTCTACATGACGTAAGGTGGATTCTGGTGATGCGTTTATAGGCTGGAAGCTAGGGCAGCCATATAGGGCAGCCAGCCCTCACCTCCAACTTTTCATCTAGTCCGCTCTGATTTCTCCATCCCTCCTCTGTTACCCCCGGCAACTCTCACTGGGTCAGGACAGGCACATGTTGTCATGGTAACCCGCCATTAGCTGCACCCTTTCTCTGGATTGATCGTTCACTTTGACCTCTGTGTTTAATTTTGTCATTGTTTGTCATGTATTTCATTTTCCCGAGTGAAATCGTTGGTGTTTTGTGAGCGGTGGGGCTGGAGGGGGGCTGATGTCACTGGTGGACAGAGGTGTTAGTGGGGAGAAGGCT